>NC_054537.1:46189990-46489990 GCF_017654505.1 Polyodon spathula | reverse complement strand
ATTTTTGTAATCATAGATATACATTATATTATGTTTAAACCATGTCTACAATGGTTTCAACATTACTGATAGTAAAACTATACATAGACAATCCTGATTTACTACATTTAACCTTTGATAGACTGGGCTTGAATATGAAACTACAGACAAGCAATATTCGACTAATACATTGTAATACATAACTACTCTTATAAAAGTTTACCACAGTACTTTTGCTCTTCAATTTTGCTACCCAGTTTTTATAATAATAATAATAATAATAATAATAATAATAATAATAATAATAATAATATCTTAATTTTTGTATGGCGACTTTCATAGTGGACCACCATCACAAAGCGCTTTACAGAGGTAGGCTGTGAACTGTGCATTATATGCAGAGTCACTTACAATAGGACATTGATTTAACATCTCATCCACAGGATGGAGCACAAGGAGGTTAAGTGACTTGCTCAGGGTCACACAGTATATGATTTGCAATACTGCGCTGGGCTTTACAATTCTTAACAATGCTTTTCCATTGCTTAATTACACTTTGCTATGCTTTTACTATGGGAAGCTTTTTAATGGTATTGTTATACCTTTTCCACCATAGAACTCCATAGTCTTTGGCAGGGTTTCCATCCAGTTTAATTCCATTTTTGTGCCCTCTAATCTGTCTCAATGAATGAGGTTTAAGAGATTTTACTTCAGCTCAATAGGTAAAAAAAGGGCTAATTCCACCATCCCTGTGAGGGGAGCCTGCAGTTGACATCAGCGCCACCTATTATTGGGAGGCCGGACACGCATCAATACCGTCACCCTGTTACAGCTTTTTTTCAAAGCATATTAGACTGTGTAAATGTTTGTTTTTTTAGATACATTGACCTCTTAAATAAACTACAACATGGAATGTTATCTCTCCAGGTGATGAGTAGCCTCCCTGTCCATTTAAACAAAATTAGCAGAGTAACATTCTCACAGATTTGACTTTCACTCAGATGAAGCCCAATTAGAAAACTTTGATGAGAGCGCGTCCTCTCTTCATTTACTTCCTGTATTTCAAGTCGTACGGAAGGGGAGGAGGGGGTGTTTACCTTTAAAAATAATGGATTTCCCGTATAACAATATAATCAGAGCAATGCTGTTTTTTATATGGATTGCAAGTGGAATTCTATAGCCTTTGGTATTTTCACTGCAGGAAACTATTTCTCTTTTATACTGAACAGATTAGGAGGCAAACAATACTGTCTCTCTTCTTATCAGACCACACAATACAGCAGACAAAGATTTATCTGTAAATACTGGTCTTTGTGACCTGGTCCATTAAGTAAATGACATGTCTTTAATATCCTTAATAACCTTTTAAATATTCAAAACATGTGGCATTTCCGCACTCAGCATTGAAATGATCTCATGCAAAGTTCATCACTAAATGTAATTGATCTTGAATTCACAATTATTTTATTTTTATTTGTGTTATCTCTTCCACTGGAGATCACATTACAAAGGTATCAATACTTGGGAATGCTTTTGTTGTAGACAGTTGTCCTCTTTGTGAGAAGTATCTAAAAACAAGAAAACAATTATGTTTTAAATAGTTTTTATTATTAATACTGACTGTACGTAACATGCTTTTCATCCTCCCCTATGTTGGCATGATCGCTTGACCTTAACAATACACGTGAAGAGCCTGGAAGAGTTTCTATAAACATTATGGTATTCTTGAGGCCAATTACATCCTGACCTGACCCTGTGCTGTGGCTATTTTGGCCAGCGTTGTGGGAAGATCTAAACTGCAAGTGGTTTTCTTTGAAGATACAGTAGCACATTAAACATGGTTTACAGGAGCACAAGAAAGAGCACTGGGTATTGCATTCTGGCTTCCCTTAGTATACAATACTTTGAATAAAAACTGCTGTAAATGGCAAAGTCCGTCTGGTTAATCATGATAAGGTTTTTTTGGGTACTGAAGGCCAATGCCAATGCTGCATGGTCAGTTTCTACTTCGAGCTGAACTCTTCCACAGCCCATACGATTGCCAGGCATTCCTTTTCAGACGTTGAGCAGTTCTTCTCTCCTTTGGTGAGAACTCGGGATGCTAAAGCCAAGACACATTCATCCTCCCCATCTCTTTGAGCAAGAACTGCCCAAGCCCTACTGTGCTAGCATCTGTATAGACTTGAAACTATTTTTTTGTATTAGGATGAGCCAGAATAGGAGGAGCATGTAAAGCAAATGTCTGCAAAGCAGGGAATTAATTTGTAATATTAACCCGATAGCCCAAGGAATCTCTTTACCTTCTTAAGATTGGTAGGCACAGAGTAAGCTTGAATGGCTCTGAGTTTTTTAACATTGATGGAGATTGCGTCTTTGTTCACTACATGACCCAAGAAAGAGAGTGTAGACCTGAAAGAATGACACGGTGAAAAACCTGGTCCAAAAATGTTGCTTTTTGGAACGAGAATATACATTAAAGTGATCAATATAAACTAAACAGCATTGACTTCTTTACTGTCCATCAGCCACTTGAAGGTTGCTGCAGCAATTCTGAGTCCGAAGGGTATCACTTTGAATTGGAACAGACCATAGGTCTCATTCTTGCTGTCTTTGTCCAGTATCCTGAACGCAAATCAATGGAACTGAAAATGGAAGCTCTCTTATGTGACTGAAGGATATCATGGATAAAAGGCGTGGATATGCGTCAAATCATTTTTAACCCTGATGCCACGATAGTCGACACAAAAATGAAATGTCGGAAAGTACAACTGAGGCTGACCAGTCTGATGCAGATAGTTTGATCACTCTATCCTTGATCATCTCATCCAGATGTTTATTTATGAACTCCTTCCTCAAAAGTGATACTCGGTATGCCCGAGATTGAACTGGGACTTCGTCTGTGGTATGGATACAATGTAGTGTGGAACTTGTTACTCTCAATCGGTCAAAACACACTGGACCACTTCTTCTTTATCTGGGTTAACTGCAGCCGGTAGCCCTACTTTTTGTCCAGGAAAAGTTTTGGCCTTATTCTGTAACAAGATAGATTCTCATGTGTCAACCAAATAAATACCAATGCTCCTGGTAGCCTCAGTCTGCACTGTTCAGGAAAGGGTAAAATACATAGTTACCACCTTGCTGCAAGGTAGATCTTTCATATCAAATCCATATCAGACTCAAAATGAGGGGAATGCGAAACACTTATCTGCCATGATGTAGGTCTCTATGGACCAGTAACTCTCAAGGTCAAGTGCTTCTTTCCTTGAGCCCCATGTGAGGCTCCGTCTGCCAGTATGAATGCATGCTCCTGGCAATGTATAAATTTCTCCTCTGGCTTCTTTACCTTGTTCCTTAAAAATTAGTTCATTAACATAAATAAACATCCGGTATCCACCAAATCTTGACCCTGAATCCTTTGCACCTCTATGCTTGTGACTAATAAGGTCAGATCATTAGCTTTACTGTGTACTGGGCTTGGTTTACGCATTTGCTGGACAACTCTCATTTAGAAGCGAGGTCTACATTTATGCAATTCTTCTGTTTTCTGTGTCTTTGTACAGTTTTTTCACACATTGTTATGCCTGATGCTTCTAAATCCTTGGTTTTTAATCTTGGATTTGTTTTAGCTGTTCGGATGATTCTTCTATATGCTGCACCTGTAATTCCATATTTTTTGATACTGTTATGTACTGTAGCTATTTCCATTGTTGTTGTATGCTATGAGCGCTTTTCTCAAATGTGAATCCAACTCCTTTGTCTTGACCATCATCTGCTGGGTTACCAAAATGTTCTTCTTCCACAGATGTTGGAAATAATTACATCTTTTTCTGGCTGTTGACTTTATAATGCAGCTTAGTTACTGTGTAATTGTTTTAAATTAATGAATTCAGTTTTCTGTTATGTATACGTGCACATGATACAATAAAACCAGGCTAACATCATTTTGAATTATTGCTACTTCTTAAGCAACTATTAAAAACAGAAAGTTTCTTTAGGGATGGTAATGAACTTAAATACAGTGGAAACATTAACATGCTAACTTTCCTTTATTTGGTGGTTTTAAATAACTGTCTGATTCTTCAAAAAACAAACTAACTTAAAACTTAGCCAATTATTTTACACCCGATTTTCTCCCTATTTGGAATACCTAACTATTCAACCCTGCTCACCACTGCAACCTCCACACTAACTTGGGAGAGACGAAGATGAGCACTCATGTCCTCTGAAATGTGTGCCATCAGCCATCTGCTTTTTAGTGCACTGCAAACCCAGGTAGCTGAAATTGTATTCCTTTTTCTATGAATTAGGTGAAAACACTTCAATCAATCAATCAATCAATCAATCTTTATTTTATATAGTGCCTTTCATAGTGGAACACCATCACAAAGAGCTTTACAAGATGCAGTAAATACAAGAAAGTCAATAATACTTCTAATACAGAGAAATGCATAAAACATGATATACGGTATATAAAAAAAGCATAATACATTAAATACAGTGGAAAATGCAGAATACACGATAGTAACAATACTTGAAATAGTAGCAGCAGCTAACAACAGATATCAGGCTTAAGGAGCATGGGAAGCAGAAGAGAACAGGTGGGTCTTGAGAGCTGATTTAAAGCGAGCGATGGTGGGAGCATCATGCACCAAAGCTGGGAGAGAGTTTCAAAGATTCTGAGCCATGAAGCTAAATGAGCATTGTCCAAGTGTGGTGCACTTTTGCTTGGAGATAATAAGCAGGCCAGAGTTGGAGGACCTCAGCTTTCGGGCAGGGACATAGCAAGTCAACAGGTTGAGGAGGTACTTGGGACTTGCGTGATGAAGGGCATTGTAGGTGAGTAGGAGAGTTTTGAATATAATCCTGAACTTTACAGGTAGCCAGTGCAGCTGGGCAAGATGGGGGGTGGTGATCATGTTTTTTACATCTGGTAAGGACCCTGTCAACAGCATTCTGAACTAGCTGCAGTCGGTTTATGGTGCTTGCCAGGAGACCACCATATAGAGAGTTGCAGTAGTCGAGTCGAGAGGAGACGAATGCATGACAAATTATCTCCGCATCTGGAAGGGAAAGGTAGGGACGGACTTTGGAGATGTTTCGAAGATGGTAGTAGGAAGATTTGACCATGGAGGAGATGTGGGCATAAAAGGAGAGGTTGTCAAGAAGTACACCAAGGCTTCGTACTGTGAGGGAAGGGAGCAGCAGACAGTTTCTGAGGTTCAGGGCAGGTATATCGAGATTCTTAAGTTGAGTTTTAGATACTACTAGAAAGAGTTCAGATTTGTTACTGTTCAGCTTAAGAAAATTGGCAGACATCCAGGCCTCGATGTCTTGAATGCAGGCAGAGAGCCGGACCATGGCAGAGGGGCTACCAGGGTCGAGTTTTAAGTAGAGCTGGGTGTCGTCAGCATAGGAGTGAAACATGAGGTTGTGTTGGCGGATGAGGTGACCCAAAAGGGAAGCATGTAGATATTGAAGAGAAGGGGCCCAAGAACAGAACCTTGGGGGACATCACAAGTGACTGGGTTTGCAACACCACTGTGTCCAGCATAAAAAACAGACTGCATGCTTCCAGATAGGTTCGAGGACATCCAGGAGAGACAGGTTCCAGAGATTCCAACATACTTTTGAAGGCGGTCAAGAAGAATGCCATGATCTATGGTGTCAAAAGCAGCTGTTAGGTCAAAAAGGACAAGCACAGAGGGAGCACCAGGATTGGCATTGAGCAGGAGATCATTCACAATCTGGAGCACAGCAGTTTCAGTACTGGGATGAGGCCGGAAACCAGACTGTAGAGATTCAAGAATCTTAAGAATAGACTTATCAGTTCCTGCAATTATGTGTAGTAAACGTTTAGTAAAATACAAGCAGTTATCTGATATTCATATGAGGGCTGCTGTGTGTGTGTGTGTGTGTGTGTGTGTGTGTGTGTGTGTGTGGGGGGGGGGGGGGGGGGGGAGTTTTTAATAGTCATCTTAAGACATCATACAGTCAAGGTTTCCTTCCTGTGCCGGGTGAACTTTAACTTGCTTCCCTACTGCTGACGCTATTCTCATGACAGCAGGTCACAGGGAGGTGTGGTTCCCTCTAGAAAAAGACACTCATTCACTCCCATGAACCAAAATAGTAACGCAAGTCCCCTTGTTTGACAAACACATGGTAAAGAAAACATCCTTACATCCTGTCTTGCTGCCAGCTTTCAAAAGGTAAAGCACGCCTGTATTAAACTTCCCAGCAGGCTCCTGCACTAAATCCAGTGTTTGATGTCTAGTGTTGGCAAAGAAGCAGGGACAATGAAGCTTTGATTTATCTCACTCAACCTCTGAGACTTTATCAAAGTGAAACCGCTCATGTTAAGGCCCAAGAGTGAAACATCAGCTGCTTCCTGTTGCTTTGTTTTCTCAGCCTGGTTGCTCGATGTTAAGGTCTCGTTGTTGTCTCTGCATGGGGTTTATGGCTCACTACTGATGACAGAGACATACTTCATCAGTGAATTGAATATCTTAAGGGGGAATCTCCCTTGTGTTTCTAACACTTTTCTATGTACTGTGTACAAGCCAACAGTCAAACCTGTACAAACTGTTAAGTGGTTTAATGCCATACATTTTCAATAGGATTTAGGCTTGCAAACACTTTCTTTAGTGGTAACTGAAAAAAAAAAGCTGTTTGAATAAATTATGGACACTATATGAAGCTTGCAGTTATACAAATTCACAGGAAAGCAAAATGCACAAAAGCCATCTTCAGCATCTTGCAGGAGCCAAGATGTTGAGTACAGTGCGTGAGATAATTTTTGCACTGTGTTTATGTTTTTGTAATCTGTCAATGGGGTCCGGATTTGTGATAGTATTCCCCTCCCATTCTTTGCTTATAAATCTCTTGTCAGATAGTGAGCAGAGCTTGGCAGGTGTTTTCAAAGCTATCTTAATCATACTTTGTAATGATACAAGTCCCATTCAAACAGTTCCTGAATCCACTTAATCTCTGGCACATGTGCTTTATCAAATGCCGTGCAATTTACCCTTATTATGTACAGTATATTTCACAATGGATTTACACAACTTCTTTGGTGCAATTTGACAAGTTGAAGCTCATACTGTGTTAATGCAATGCTGAATTGGGTGTGCATAATTTATATTTGTCTTTCTGCTTGTGCAACAAAATGGTAGAGGAACAACTGCATTTATATAAAGGAATATACATCTTAACCACCCATTTTACAACTCTTTTTAGATGCATGCTTGACATGAATGAATAGTTGATATGAATTGACTGGAGTCTGGCATTTTTTGAAGTGGCATTATTTTGCCCTGAGTTCTTTGAAATGTAATTCATGACAAGAGTTGGAGTAAGATGTGTGAAATAGTGCATCACAGCTGTAAAGCGATTTTGTTAGCAGACAAAACAGAAGGCTTTAGAAAATAAGTACATAATGAAGGTCATCTGCATCGTCAGTGTGTTTTTGTTTCACTACCAAAGATAATTACAGTACCCTCCCTTCTTGGTACAGGCTGACTAAAAATAGTAATAATAAAAACACACGTTTCTGTAATCAGGCTTTGGCTTTGCCCACACTCCAATAGCAGGACATACAAGAAACTCTGGACCAGATCTGCAATGTGCTTTATTTTGCATAGAAAAAATAGAACTGCTAATCTCACAAAACTAGTTACAGACAACTTAAACATTGTTGCAAGTCATTAAATTATACTTCTGAATTTTGATTTACAAGTTTTGTAACATTTACAGTTGTATTTTCTTTTTAAAAAGAATGGTGCATAACAGTGGTGGCAGGTGGCCAAACAAAATGGGCAAAGTACTTGGGGTCCCCTTAATGCCCCAGCAGCAGCAGAATCTTATTATTATATTCAGACTGACGACACTCTTCTTCTTCTTCTTCTTCTTCTTCTTCTTCTTCTTCTTCTTCTTCTTCTTCTTCTTCTTCTTCTTCTTCTTCTTCTTCAGATCACATGATCTGGTACTGCTAGTACTATGGTTAATAGCAGATAGGAGTTTATAACAGAGACTTGCCTCCTCTGAGGAACCAGAACTGCTGTTAATATAGGAACATTGGTTAATTATATTTTTTCTTGCATTTTAGACGGTATTTTTGTTTTTGTTTTATAGAAGTTTGAAATTTCTGTTCACCCTCTGATTGGAAGGAGCTTCCAGGTGCATACTTCAAGCAGCCATTCAGGATTCACTGGGCCCTGATACAAGAGTGTGAAGTAGACCTACCCCCCCCCCCCCCCCCCCCCCCCCCCCAAAAAAAAAAAAACGGTTTATTTGTTTCATACAAAGTACTAAACTTTGTATTTGGAAACTGACCATGGGTCAAAATGTTTGTACAATACATGGAACATAACTACCTTGAATAATGTGGTGTTGACACAACTTTTGGAAAGTGAAGGTGGGGGAGATTCGAGAAAAAAATAAAATCGTTTTTACTTTATTTATTTATTTATTTTTTTACCAGGCAAGTCTATTTTGGAAAATGGGGTGTGATGTAAGCGTTTGCACAGATAATTAAAGTTGGCTGATAGGCCTATGTGTTTATTATTTTCTGAAGTATGTGTGATTATATACCTTTTAGTGAACTGTTAGAATCTTTATAAACAGTATCTATTAAAGAAATGCAATCCCCCCCCCCCCCGTAAATTGAACAGTCTGTTGTTTTTTAATAGACATTGACCTATTATAAAGTTTCACGCGGAGTCCCGCCTACATACCTCTGATTTGATAATGTGTGTTTTGACTGACAGTACAATTTGCCACTGTTTATTTTTGAACCACCAGGAGAACAGTTTTTTGTTTTTCGATAATGGACCTGGGGAAAAAAAAATTGCTATGGGAAAAGATATTATAAAAAAAGATGCAGTCGCATCCCTTGTGCACCCCCTGATGCCAGCCCTGCAGCCATTATGTAACTGTAACCAGGCAAGCAGGATATGAAGATATGCTTGTGTATTTTATAGTTGACCATCAAACACAGAGAGGGAACTATTGCTATTACATACATTCTTTTTATCAGGTTATTTTGGGGGACAAAGTGTGTCACTGGCTACTAATAATTCATTAGGGGAAGTGGATGGTTGATTAATGACAGAAAAGTATGTGCTGAAGGACATAAATTCACAAAGTATTCACTTTTTTTCTTGTTCCATCATCTACATCTGTGACTGCAACAGTGCAATCATGAAATTGTGCATTACACAATATTTAATTGATAGCGTTATTGTTTTTGCAATGCAAGAGCATTGCTAATTTATTATGGATTAATATAATTAAGCAGTAGAACCTGAAGAAGAGGACCCTCCTTGTTCAGCACTGGCATTTAACATGAGAAAGACCTTTTTCCACTCTCAGGTGCTGTTCACATAAACAGTCCCAATGGTGTGCTTTACGAAGCAGTTCTGTGAGTGTCCTTTTGCAGGTTGCAAACATTAACAGAACATAAACAACCAATCAAAGAAGACACACACTCACACACACACACACACACACACACACACACACACACAGAGAACACGCTGTCCAGTGGCCACGCCCCCCTGCTCGCGCCGCAGTTCTGATTGACGTCTCACAAAAGAGTTATAAAAAAGGTGAGAAACACAGATGCAGTCCATTTACAGTAGTTTCCATCATGCCTGTGCATAGTAACTATTCATTTTCCACTTTCAAACCACAATTAGACACTTTTATATTTTGCAGATCTGAGAATTGCATTTTTTTTTTTTTTTTAAAGTTTTCATTTTTCTTTTATATTCAATGTGATTGACGTGCCACTTTATAATTCATTATGCTATATATTATCCCGATTGTGGAGATATATTTGTGTCATATACAAATGAGAGAAATGTCATCAATTTATGTGTCCTTCTGTCTGCGGTTATTGTCTTGTACAGTTGTGCACCAATAAAGCGCTGTGAACATGGTTTATAGTTTCTGCACTCTAAGGACAGTTCGTACACTAGCACAGGGTGGTCCATCAGCCCCTTCGACTCACTTATATGTGTTCGTGGATTGATTTGAACTCCCTATGAGATATTCGGATACAAACAAGCCCTGTATAAAGCTAATTTGATACGAATCATATGCAAAGTTTGAAATGTACGCATTTTTTCAGTACCAAACAATAATAACGAGAAAGCGTCTGCAAATTGAATTAGATAGATACTCTGAGCATTTTATGTCGGCTTTTATCTTTGAGCATAGCTGGGGATTTTATTTATTTTTTTACACGGGTCAATGCGATTGTAATAAGGACGATTAAATAATATTCCTTTCTGAATGTACATTACATCTTTTCATCTGCAATCGTCAACACGATGGGGGGAAAAAACAGCTTGTTTATTTGTTTACTTATATATTTTTTAATACCATGTGCGCGAAGAGTGCCTATTTTGTCTGGGGCAGGGGAGCGGAGCTCTGAAGGCACAATCAACATTCATACCAGCAACCGGATTACAGCGTGATTCTTTTAATGATTATACTGTTTCCCAAAGAAGAAAACAGATCAATCTTTTAAAGTTATACCAACAATCTAAGTAGATGATCACATTAATTACATCAGTTAAACATCCACATCAATTAAATGCACCTTAACAAATTGCAAAAAATAAAGCCAACAGCTTGCCTTTTTTTAAATAAACAGAAAAAAAAAGTTAAATTAATTGAAAGTATGCCCCATACATTGAAATATAACACATAAAAACATTTTTAATTCTTACCTTCAATCTCCTCGTGCAAGGGCCAGCTGTTATCATCATACAGGTGTATCTCAAGTCCATTTTAAATATGTACAAAGAAAAAAGTATGTACAAAATAAAACATTTTTACTTTGTTGTTTTTTTTCTTATATTTGTTTTAGTTTCAAAAAATCTCCTCTGAGTCGGCACCATCTTCTGTGATATTTGCTTCATAGATGTCGCCTGTAAACAGTGACGTCATTGCTTTGGATGGCTGAAATTGGTTGCAGCACATCTTATTACGCTGCATATATGCTCTGACCCTAAGAATGTTTTCCAACAATTTCTCTTGCAATCGGTTTCGTAGTTTGGTTTTGATTAGGGCCATTTGTGAAAAAGCTTGTTCCACTGATGCATTGTTAAATGGTAGGGCTAAAAGAGATAAGGCAAAAAGACCAAGTTCAGAAATCTTTATCACCAGCTGCATCGATGTGTTTAGCCACTTCAACCCAGAGCTCTTCAATTTGGCTGTCTTCTTCAGTGTGCACCCGGTGTACATTATTTAAAGCTCGCCATTGCTGTTCGAGTTTGCCAAGATCTCCATTGTATAGTGGCAAAAATGATAAATTTGCCAGCTGTGGCTTTTTGGAACTGAGTACAACAGTTGGGCTGAGAACGGTAAGTGACTCAAGTTGCTGGATATTGGGAGGCAATCTGTTTTATCTCTTTCAGAAACTCCAACATGTAATCTCTGCATCTGCGTTTGACATCCTCTGCTTTCTGAGGTTCGATCTTTGATTCTGACAGTTCTAACTTGAACTTGATCCCGAAGTCCACTGCTGAAAGTGGCAAGCTGTTTCTGTCAGATGTTATGTCAAAATCCATTACAGATGACCATGTTGGAAAATCATGAGGTTTCATGATTCATTGGATCGAACTGCTGTAAAATGCCATTAAATCAGCAAGAAGTTTTGCTGGATGGGCGCTGTCAAGCTGAAACAGCTTGTTTATTCTGTTGACCTCACTGACAATGGGCTAAAGAAAAAACCGATACATTCTGTTTACATGGTCTGAATACATCTGGTACAGTAGTTCAGCATTGTAGTTCCTTTCAGTGTCCTTTGTAAGCTGAAAGTGCAACTTCAGCTCTTCATACTGAGGAAGCACTCGATCAACACATTGGCCTATTGCGAGCCATCTTGTGTCGGAAAGCTGCAAAATTGTCAACTTTTTTTTCTTAAATCCTGTGTCAGATAAGCTTCTTGCACTTGAAAATGGAGCTGTGTTTCTCTGTCTTACAGTGAGCTAACAGATCGCTGTGATGTGCTCGGACTTCACATTTACAGTACCTACACGCTGCTCTTGAGTCATTGGCAGTTACACCGCTAATCCACTCTTTTAACCTTTTTTCTTTCTCCCAGTCTTTGCAGTATTTTTTTTCGTGTCTAGCCCACTTACCCAGTGGTATCTCTGGTTCTTTACTTTTCTTAAACTTCTTTACTTTTCCTGTTTTTTAACGGTTTGGATATTGCTACCATTTCTTAAAATGGCTGCTTTTCACTGTCAATTAACACAATCGTTCGTCTCTCTTGTCCACTCGCATGGTCATGTGCAGTGGTGGTTGTGGTCATGCTCAACATGTTATTTTATAGGGAAACACAGTTTTACATTATTTGTGTGCACTGCAGCGGGTAGGCTGCAAAAGTTTATTAATTTTAATAAAATTATTCTTTTAAAAACTAGCTCAAAAAAACACGAGACCTCTTGAAAGTAGCCCAAAAAGTAGCAACCAGCGACTCCTAAATATTTCCTGCGGCTGTCTTTTTAAAGTAGCCCAATTCCGCGAGAAAACCGCGGACCTGGCAACACTGGATATGAGCGGTGAACGGAATTGTCACTGCTTTGCTCAGCTCACATTCTCTGAACACAACACAGACGCTTGCCGTTCAAATATATTGTCTTTAACCCAGGGTTTGCACATCAAAGGAGAGTAGAAGTGAGTAAACTCTGTATCCCTTATATGAGAAGTGGGTATACGATATGAATTGCCCAAATTCAAAGTGGCTAAACACAATATCTTATGTTTTCCTCAATATTCCATAAATATGTGGTGTGGTAGCCTTCAGGCTTCGGAATTTCCAAAAGCCTAAATAATAACTAAATACTAAAAAAAAAAAAAAAAAAAAAAAATCTACTGCTTACATAAAGCTGTTCATCAGTTCAGGTACCTCGTACACAAAAGCGAACTTGATTTGTGAACTGTTTGTAAAACACGTAAAAGAACAAAAGTACAGGTAACTTTCTGTTTTTTAATTAAGATTTGGGTGGTACTGTTTGGATGTAAAATGTGTTAATGGAAAAAAACAAAAAACAAAACAGTAGCCTACATGTGTTAATGATGATATTGCTGTTTGTTCAGTAACTTATTCATAGCGTGTGCAATAAAGTTTATTCAAAGCCTCCAGTCTTTTTTAGAGCAATAAAGTTATTGAAAGTAATCAGCCTGCATCTGGTTGTTTTGATTTCTACAACTTGTTATTCAAACCGGAGACTAGTTGCTATTTTAGTTGTAGTTCTGTATTGCCGATAACAGCAAACACTGTTCTCATTTTTTTTTTTTTTTTTTTTTTTTTTTTTTATTTGGTACATGTTATTTAAATGGATAGACTAGGACAGAGAGGAAGCAGACTTAATTATACTGACAGACAATATTCTGAGGGTGTGTATCAGTAGAACACAGATTTTCTTTAATCAAGCAGAAGGTAAAATACATAAATGAATATTTAAGTTGTATTGTATTGACTTGGAACAGAGATTAAACATAGTTTGAATGATAACATTGAATGTAATTTACAAGAGATCAAGGACCTCATATTGACCGATCAGGTTAAAGGAAATCTCTGATTCATTTTGTAATTCCCAATATTATAAAATTGTACTGAATCATTTATAATATAACATTATACATTTTTACATGAATTTATTTTATTTTAATGAACAAATAAACCCTTAAACTACTGTTCTGTATACAGCTGTGGCATGTCAAAGTAATAGGAGTATCATACCACTGATGAAGACAGTATAAGCCAAAACTTCTGTCTATTTGGCTTTCTTGTAGTTTTACATCAGAATAAATAATTGAGCATTTGAAGTTTGATTTAGCAATACTCAATGTCACAATACACACCCTTTATTCATGTTGAAGTTGTGTCTTGTCAAAGAATGCAATGGTGTGACAGAGTTTAATCTGTTATGTCTGCTGAATATTATTTACAGTATCAGGGAACAATATAGGGGTTAACATCTGTCACTTGGAGAATGATTAAACAGGTTTTCTCAAGAGTGTGAGATAGTTGTGCGTGCATGGGGGGTGGGGATTGAGACCCCAACCCCATCAAGCAAAAACTACTTAGAGAACTGTTGATAATGATGTCCATAATATACACCCTTAAGAAAACTGGTTGTTTATTTCTAGTTTTAATGTTTGTTTTCTCCTTTAAAAAATAGTACAAAGTACAGTAAACATCTTTGAATGAGTCTCCCATCCAATTACCAGTGCTTTGTTTTAGAGTACTACAGCATTTGAGAGCCTTGTAAATAATTTAGGGGTACTTGGCATAAACAGCTGAGAGAGTAAATCCCCAAAACATTGAAAAATATAAACAAAGCAAGTGAAAGGAGTATTGCATGGCATGCAACATGTTCATCTTTGGAATTTCTCCAAGTTCTTTTTTTTATCTCTCAGATTTTTTGAGAGAAAAATGCTAAAATGCTTTTGCATTTTATTACTATGCTGGAGTATGTGTTGTCTACACATTGTGACGGGGTGGAGTCTGCTTCAAGGTGCTGGAGAGGGGGGGTCGAGCCTGAAGGGAGACAAATAAAAGCCTTACACCGGGGCATGTGGGTTTTACACAAGGACGAGGAAAGAATGTCTTGTATTTTGCACAAGCATCAATATTTTTCAACAAAACTTTCAGGAAATATCCCCCAGGTAATAGAATAACACATACAGTATCTCTTTGAAAACACTAAGCGGAATACATAATAATAATAATAATAATAATAATAATAATAATAATAATAATAATAATAAAAACAACGTTTTAAAAGAAAAAAAGAAAAATACTGTAGTGTTAGAAAAAAAAGTTTATGTTTTCTGAAGTGTACATGTACAGAAACGCAATTACCTAAGTAACATGTACTAGTATTGCAATGATAAATAATCAATGAATAATACCGACAGTTTAGAAAAACAATCAAACAAACAAACAAAAAAACAGTAGCCCATTGCTGATATTTACATGGTAATTAGTACACCTTTTTATATGTGGTTGTGGCAAAGCGTAAGCCTTGCACAGTGAAATATGTAGTTTATTGTATGTTTTTGTGTTAATTGTTACAATTGATTTAATTGTTTAGCTGCTGTGGCGCTCCGCTGGGGACGATTACCGGTCTGCGTGGAGCAGCAGCTGAAAGCAATCAGCTGTTCCAGCAGGCAGGTGGGCGTGTCTCAACAGAGCGTCAAGATAAAAGCATGGCGATCGCTGTGATCGGGGCTGCTGCAAGGCCTGCCGGTTTCACGGCACCTTTTGAGTTATAGTTTGGGGTATTGTGTTTTATTTTGCACTTTTTGTACGGTTTTCTGTATTTGTCCTCTGTGCGTTACCATCGCTGGTAACGTCACATGACCGCCTTTATTTTACTTTCACTTTCTTTTTGTTGTTAATAAATCCTGCGCGCCTGTGCCGGCGTTTCAACACCACGTCTGTCTCTCTGTATGCTTGAACAGCGGCTACCCACGCGCGTGACTCGAGGAAGACCCTGTCACATATGGTGTCGGAAGTGGATTCCGCTGCATCCTGCCGAAGCAAGGCTAGATGGCTACAGAGAGACAGGAGGAGCAAACCCCTGAAATTTTTTGGGGGGGACAAGGGCAGACCGCAGGTGACCCTGAGGGGCTGCTGAAGGAGAGGGATGGAGCCGCTGTCCTTAAAGGCACTGTGAAGGAGCCGAGACATCCCGCCCGAACGCCAGAGAGGCCGAGGAGGGTCCGTCCCCGAGAGCTGCAGAAGGAGGAGTTCCGGTCCTGGAAGCTGGCGAGGGAGGAGGAGAGAATGCCTGCCCGGACGCCAGCGGGAGGAACTGCCTGCCGAGCGTCAGCGAAGGGGGACCTGTCGTTTGTAGGGGATCGTCACAGAAGGAGGCGGGTCAATCCTCTGGAGAGGAGCCCCGTGAAGGGACACTGGGTTTAGGGGGTAATAATTGTGGGTGTATTGTTGTTAATTATTGGTATGTGGATAGTGGTTGTATGTGTGTGCATGTTTATTGTTTAGCGATGCTAACGTTGGAGCCTGGTGTCTGGTATGATGGTATGGAGGTTGCGCCTGGCTCTAATGTTCCCTCCCACCCACCCTTGTGTTTTTTTGTTTTGTCGAATGGACCCCTATGGGTTCCATTCTGAGCGGGAGGATATGTGGCAAAGCGTAAGCCTTGCACAGTGAAATATGTAGTTTATTGTATGTTTTTGTGTTAATTGTTACAATTGATTTAATTGTTTAGCTGCTGTGGCGCTCCGCTGGGGACGATTACCGGTCTGCGTGGAGCAGCAGCTGAAAGCAATCAGCTGTTCCAGCAGGCAGGTGGGCGTGTCTCAACAGAGCGTCAAGATAAAAGCATGGCGATCGCTGTGATCGGGGCTGCTGCAAGGCCTGCCGGTTTCACGGCACCTTTTGAGTTATAGTTTGGGGTATTGTGTTTTATTTTGCACTTTTTGTACGGTTTTCTGTATTTGTCCTCTGTGCGTTACCATCGCTGGTAACGTCACATGAACGCCTTTATTTTACTTTCACTTTCTTTTTGTTGTTAATAAATCCTGCGCGCCTGTGCCGGCGTTTCAACACCACGTCTGTCTCTCTGTATGCTTGAACAGCGGCTACCCACGCGTGTGACCCGAGGAAGACCCTGTCACAGTGGTGTATTGGAAGACTGTGGCAAAGTGGTTAACTGTATGCAGGTGAAGGTAATGCAGAAGTGATAAATAAACAGACAGACAATGATAATCCAGGTGCAATGTTTAATATTTTTTTAAAACCAATGGCCTGATGGCAAAACAACAGTGAATAACAACAATGATAATGAAGCAATAGTGGCATGTATTTCTTATTTATAATCCACGGGTTGGCCCTGAAATAATAACAGTCCTGTTTCAGTTCACCCACACGTAACACATACACAAACACAAACACCAGTCCACAGTGCGTGCTCTAGTGCTCGTGGTGAAAATACAGTTCTTGAGTGCAAACAAATAATAACAAACAGTTTTATTTTAGACACGACAATAAACAAACAATACCCTCATGATTTTACAGCACAGTTTAATTTTGGTTAATCCCAATCTAAGCATTCACAAAGGAACAGATCACGTCACTACGTCCCCTTTTTATAACGTCACCCCTTGATCAATGAGCGCTTTCGCTCTTCCAATCCGCAGATGCCTGCCCGTTTCCCATCCGGGTCATTGAGTTTGTGTACCATCGTGCCATTTAGTCCAGGGCACTCTTTTCCCTTTACACAGCACCCTCACAGGTTGGGAGGGAGATCTAACACCAATAATCATTCGATCTCTGTCACAAAGACAAATAAACATGTGTTGTATGTGTGTGTAGTAAGACGCTTACTAGGATGCTGCTCTTATCCCATGTTCTCCCATAATAATCTATTTAATGTTGGCAATTGCTTTAAGAGATCAGGCAACATGTCCCATAGGTCTGGGGCTAAATAGGCAAAAGCATGTTTCCTATATTCTCTTTTCACCCTTTATGGAGTTGGATGCTCCAGTCAGTGTTAGTACCCTCCTGAATACTGCTTGTTGCAATGTGAACTATACAGATGAATGTGGTGTACAGAACTGATATCCCACGGCAGAGTACAAACTAATTATACATTTCCTGGAATCTGTGTTGTATTGTAGTTAGAGCAAACAGAAAATTATGAGAAGGATTAAAGCTGCAGTGATGGAAAAAATTAACAAACAGAAAATGCATACTGTATATTACCACTACAAGTCTAAATTTAGGGGGGGGCTTTCCCTCTTTCTGAGTGACAGAGGTGCGTGCCTTGGGGGACTGCTGACCCTATAAGATAACGCTCTGTTGTTCCCTCAGCCTGCCCCTCTAAAGTGAAATGAGCCAGCTGGCGGAAGCTCTGCTGGAGAACAACGAGCACTACGACAAATTAATTAAAAAGAAAAAGCATTGGACGGAGACCCGGGCCGTGCGGATATCGTAATGCTGCCGAGCACAGCACCTTTATTTTGTAGTTTTACTACTGTGTTTTATTTTCCCTTTTTCTTTCGTCTTTTGTTTTCATTGTTCTTTTGAGCACTTGTGAGTGTGCCGGTGTATAACTGTGTTGGTAACCTTTTGGTCCTGATTACCGTTGCCTGTATCCAGGCCACAGACAACAACGCCATCCGCGGGCTAAAGAGAAAATAAAGAAAAAAAAGGAAAATAATAAAACTGGGCACCAGTGCAGTGTTTCATAGAAACCTTTTGCCCACCACCCTTCCACACGTGGTGTCAGAAGTGAGATTCACTGGCATTGCCCAAACACAGCAGTGCAAAACCAGGGAGCAGAATGGATCCACAACAATTCACCACCATAATGGATCTCCTCTGCGAAAGCCTTACTGTGGTGGTGCATGGGAGTGCAGAGCTGCGGGGCCAGATCCATGGCTACAGCGGCCCACGAAAATGACAGCAGATGATCGTCCAGAAGCATACCTGGAGGTATTTGAGGCTATGGTGAACTCTGCCGAGTGGGCCCGAGAGCAGTGGGCCTACTACCTCCTGCCATAGCTGACAGGGGAGGTGCAGATGGCCGTGAGGACCCTGGACTTCACGATGAAGTGATGGACTACCCCATGTCGGGAGGAGAGCTTTGCCGAGGAGGAACACCCCAGGGCCATCGAGCACCACTTGCAAGATTGCGCCCAGGGATGGTTGAACCCAGTGTCAAACACCACTGCCAAGCTGGTGGAGGTGATTGTAGTTGAGCGGTTCCTGCAGTGCTCAGCTCCGGGGCCATGTTTATGCGTGCAACAACAGGCACCCGGCACCCTGGATCGGGCAGAACCAGGCAGCAGAACAAAGCCTGCTAAGCTGCCGGGAAACAGCACACCAGCGCTCTAGCATCACCCCTTCTACAGGCCCCAGGGAGGGCGAAGGGACTGGGGCGGGGGGGGGGGGGGGGGGTGTAGCCAGGTTGTACGCAGTGTGGTGGTTGGAGATCCCAACACGAGAATTGAGGCAGGGTGGGGTCACCCACGGGCTGCTACGGTGTTGGACCAGGGTCTCGGGCAGCACTCTACCATCGAGCCCCTTTGATGGCTCCTGTGTTTCAACCACCTGCTGAAGTTTCATGGTGAGAAACCAGTTCACGGATGTGTGGAACAAGCTGGGAGGTGAGCCACATCAACTGGGATTGCCCTGCTATGGGATGTGATCTCATCCGACAAGGAAAGACTGTTCCATTCCATCAGTCACTTCAGCAGACAGATTTTTTTATTTCTGTGTCAGTGGAAGATACACAGGCTATTGAAGATTCATGCTGTAATCAGTCTCTAATGCAAGAGAGCATAATCTCACCCGGGCATAAACAAATAATGGGATAGGTGCATATTAAATGTATTCATGGGGGCACATTTTTCCTAAGATGTTTGTGAATTAAAAAAATGGCGATCAGGTGACATGAGTGCAATTGGGTTTGTGTCCTCGGTTGCCGGTGCCTGTAGTTCTTGGGTGGGACTGCGAGCAGTTCAAAGAGTGGTTGGCTGTTGTGATGGCCCCGTCCTCCCTATTGGTTAAGAAAGAGGAAGTAATTGGAGAGATATTCCCCTTTCCCAACCTGGCCTGGTATTGCCAGTTAAACCCTGAAAAACTAAACGGGAATACCGGTCCACTAAGAATCAGGGCTGGCAGTGGAGGGAGTCCGAGAAGTTTCAGGTGGGGTGATTGGTGAAGAGTCGGGGGGGGGGGGGCAGCGGAGCAAGCGCAGGGGTCTGGATTGGCTGCCTCTGCTCAGGACCGCCCCGATCCCGATCTGGAAGCCATGAGAGCTGATTTTTTTAGCTCACACCCATGACTTCCGACTCGAACAAGGGCGTGACGACGTGCTGGGCAGGTTTTCTTTGACACCCTTGGATAGATAAAGATACAGAAGTCACATTATGTGAAAGCATATTTATATGTGACATTTTGAAAAAAAAAGGCAGCAGTACTCAAATTGAATGACCTCATGCTTTTTTCTACAATTAGCAGAGGTAAATAAAAAAATAAACTTAAATAAACACCAGTACAAACTAATAAAAAAATTACAAAAGCTGTCACACATAACTATTTTACTTAACAGTGAAGATATTACATAACTTTTTTTCGTTGATTATTTTATGGAAAATAAATTACATTGTATTCCTTTTATACTGATTACTATGAGCTACAGTATTTGTTGGCGGCCTATTTTCTTTCTAGTTAGTTTCTCAAGTTGGTTTTGTTGTGTTGTACGGTATATTAGTCTTGACTGATGGGAAATGTATGTGAGAATGGTTTCTCGTTTTGTTCCATGTTCCATATAATTGTTATTTTCTGTTGGAGGTGGGAATTACTTGTGATTTAAATCAGACCTGGCTTTCTCTCTCTCTATGTCTCTCTGTTCTGTTATAAAAAGGTAGAACAGATTCACCTCAACATTTGCTTGTCAACTTGTTTAACATAGTTTAAAATTAGATTCCCATGTAATGGAAATAAATCCTTATTGTCTAAGTTTATTTCTGTAACTGGCAATGTAGCTTTCCAATGCTGAAATCTATTTATAAGAGGAGTTTTATGATATTTTGTCAAGAGCAAGAAGCAGTATTGGCTAGTTCACCTACTGAAACACTCTGGCAGGTAAGTTCAATCACAAACTCTCCCAAATCATTTTACCATTTGCATTTCTTAGTCTAGTGCACAATGGAAAATTATATTTCTTAAATTTGCCACTCAGCAGCACCCATCCACAGTTGTTGACAAGCATGTTGTACATGAAATAAATGTATTGTTGTAAGTTTATAGATCAATATGCGGTTTTTACATGATTGTTGGCAGGTGGTATATTCATTCACACTATTTCTTATCCTTGTTGTACTCTTTGTTTACTCACGTGGTGGACAGACAATAATTTGAGGTCTGTATATTGTGAAGGACTGCTAAAAGATTTTGTTTAGTTGGAAGCTAAAAAGAGACCTTAAACTCTTATTTTTAATTAAGGTAAATTGGAGATTGTACCATAGTATTAGTGACACATAATCAGATTTGGCACTGCGTATATTAAGAGTATTAACACATCTTGTAACGATATGTTCAGTTAAACCTAATTATGTTTAAATCACTCATTTTATATATCCTTTCTTTAATTAACAATGAAATACAATACTCTGCTCATGCCTTAAAACAAACAGATTTACAGATTAGTGTGTTCTGCCTTGGGCACGTAAAGACCTCCTTACCCTAACCACAACTGCTCCACTCACATTGACCAAAGCAGAATCAAACTGGATTACCGTATTCAACTCGGATAATAAGGGAACAACCCACCTAATACCACAGACAAATGGGATTCCCTCTTGTGCCATTTGGTGTTATGTTACTTGTTTTTTTATATTAAACACATGGTTATTAAGCTGATTTGAAGGCTTGATGTCACACTTTACACTTGTTCCATTTGTACTAGCAATCATGTAAAGAGTGAGTTTTAAAGCATTATAAATGTGTTGGTTCTTGAGGTATTAGAATAGGATTAAGGGAATATGGTTTGAAGGTGACTTAGATGTACTAAAAAATTTTTTAGCACATGAATAGTTGAATACTATGAATAGTTTTGTTCCAAGGGGCAATGGTATTTAATGGTTGAGTCAATGGTAAAAAAAAAAAAAAAAATGGTACCAGAGTGATATTATATTACTAACCACATGTAACTCACTGTAATGCTTCAGTAATATTACCATTGTACCACTGTGCACTGTTTTTCAAATGCATTCTTTGAAATCTAGAGTTTGTTCTCCATTTTTTTAATTCACATTTTCAATAACTCAACTAGTTCTTTACAGGTTTGTCAGTTGAAATCATAAACTAGTTGGAGTTGGCTGCCATTGTTATGAGCTGTGAGTATTTTCTGGCACTACAGCTCAACATGCAAAATGCAATAGATGAATAAGAAAGTTGTTGACCTACACAATGTGGAAGAACTACTAAAGACGTGTGAGATGGTTTTGAAGAGTGCTGTATGAAACTGCCAATCACAGGCATTCAACAAAATATCTTACACTGTTTTAACCAAGTTTTATAGTAATTGAATTTTTGGCCAACAAAGTATCAGGGTGCCACTATTTTTGTTTAAAATGTATGAATATATATATATATATATATATATATATATATATATATATATATATATATATATATATATATATATATATACATACACACACACATATATATATATATATATATATATATATATATATATATATATATATATATATATATATATACGAATTAATGTGATATCTGGTCTCCTTTATCTGATATTATGGGAATTATTCATTAAATCAAGTGGAAAAAGTTCTCACGCACCTTAAACAAACTATGGCAATGTTTCCATAAAGTAGGAGATTCTGATTACATAAGCGAGGTAATAAGAAATGCAAGTCACTTAACAAGTTTACCCACAGGGAGATTGTACAGCCTACTCAGCCTCAAGTTGTACTGTTTCTACTGCCTGTTGGGAAGGCATGCTCACGCTGGGGGATTTATTGCAGGCAGGTGATCGTGTGGCTTTGTGACACAACATAGCAAATGTATTAAGAGATTCAGAAACTTTTGGGGAATATGGAGGCATTTTTTATGTTTTATTGTTAGGAATGGAACTTTTCAGTGTTTATTTTTTGACAGGTGCCCAAAATACCATATTAAATCCCTCACCTTTAAAAGAATGTATTTTCTTTGAGTCTTTGGATTCAACTCGGAAACATCATGACACCTGTTAGTTGTACAACAAGTTTCAGAGGCTTTGCCACTTAATGTGATAACTTTCAATGCATTCTGTTTTACAGATCAGCTGTATTAATCAGTGCCAGACTGAGTCTCTCCAAGTAAACAATGCTGAGTGCACTTAAATTGGATGTTACAACACGCCTTATTGATATAGTTGGAGAATCATGTTGATAATGTAACATGGTATTAAAGTAAAAAAAAAAAAAATACCCCAGGAATAAAAGTATGCTAAGGCCTTACTTTACCCCACTGAATTAATTACAAAACAAATGATACAATACAGTGGCTTAAGTTGTGTGTTTTTCTGGCAAAAACAGTATCAAAATTAATTTAATTAGGAGTTTTTGCTACTGATCAACACAAAAAAAGTCCATAATGTCAAAGTGAAAAATAAAATCTACAAATTGTTCTAAATTAATTACAAATATAAAACAGAAAATAATTGATTGCATAAGTATTCACCCCCTTTGCTATGACTCACCTAAATAGGCTCTGGTGCAACCAATTGTCTTTAGAAGGCACATAATTAGTTGAATGAAGTCCATCTGTGTGCAATTAAGGTGTTTCACATGATTTCAGGTTAAATACACCTGTCTCTGGGAGGTCCCACAGTTGGTTATTACATTTCCTAACAAAAACTACATCATGAAGACGAAGGAAAATTCAAAGCAAATCCAGAATAAGGTTCTTCAAAAGCACCAATCAGGGGTAGGATATAAAAACATTTTCAAGGCACTGAATATCCCCCGGAGCAGAGTTAAGTCCATTATTAAGAAATGGAGAGAATATGGCATAACTGTGAATCTGTCTAGAACAGGCCATCCTCAAAAACTGAGTATCAGGGCAAGAAGGGCACTAGTCAGGGAGGCCACCAAGAGGCCTATGGCAACTCTAAAGGAGTTACAGTCTTCCACGGCTGAGACACTGTGCATACGGCAACAATAGCCCATGTGCTTCATAAAACTGGCCATTATGGAAGAGTGGCAAAAAGAAAGCCATTGTTGAAAAAAACTCACATCAATTCTCAGCTAAAGTTTGCACAAAGGCATGTGGGAGACTCTGAGACCAAGTGGAAGAAGATTCTATGGTCTGATTAGACCAAAATAGAGCTTTAAGGCCTCAATGCTAAGCATTATGTTTGGCACAAGCCTAACCTGGAAAACCTGCTGAAGTCTGCAAGAGACCTGGGACTTGGGAGAAGATTTATCTTCCAGCAAGACAATGACCCCAAACATACAGCCAAAGCCACTCTGGAGTGGCTTAAAAACAAAAAGGTCAATGTCTTGGAGTGGCCCAGTCAAAGCCCGGACCACAGTGTCCAGGTGTGCAAAGTTGGTAGAGACTTATCCAAATAGACTCCTGACAATAATTGCTGTCAAAGGTGCCTCAACCAAATATTGACTCAAGGGGGTGAATACAATCAATTACTTTCTGTTTTATATTTGTAATTAATTTAGAACAATTTGTAGATTTTATTTTTCACTTTGACATTATGGACTTTTTTTTGTAAAAACTCCTAATTAAATCCATTTTGCTTCCATATTGTAGCATAGTAAAATGTGGAAAAGTCCAAGGGGTGAATACTTTTGAGAGCCATTGTAACACTAGAACCACAGCGGTTATACTCATACCTTAAACCGCCGCCGGCAGTCATTATGATGGTTACAGTTTAAACAACATCAATATTAAAATGAAAGACAAACTGGGATACAACTCAAAAATTTTATTCAAGCATATCATATCAAAAATTTACACAGCCGAAACACCATATTTAAATGAACAATTAAACATAAAAGGGTTTATTTTACCACATTTCACGGGGCGTGAGCTGGGGGTGTAAGGATAGGGCAGAAGAAGCAGAAAGGGGCCATTAGTAGGACAAATGCTGGCTAGAAAGGACCAGACTTAGGATAGAGGAGCGGGCGAGGCCCTGACTCTAGTAGCAGACCAGTGGAGCCGATCATGGAATTTAGGATAGAAAGTGGTCACTGACTGAGGGCGACGATGCCGACACAACCCATGGCAAAGGACCCAGCAACCAAAAACACATACAAGGGTTAGGACTCGGGTAGCCGACCCTTGGGAGGAAGACAGTCCCAGAGACAGGGACACAAAAAGAGATAGAGAGAGAGAGATACCCAGCATCTGAGACTTCTGTAAAGGGTGCTCGTTAGACCCCCGATTGGCAGAGACTTCACGCTGCCTGGAACCTGAAATAAGGACAGGGCATAGAGGTCAGTATGGGACTCCAGCACGGAGTAGCCATGTCCTGAAAGTAAGGCAAAGAGTATAGAACAGAGCCTTGAGTGAGGTAAGATAAACGCAGGACATGCGAAAGGACAGAGTGTGGCCGGGGGTCCACTCTGACTCACATGGTGAGAACCCCCCTGATGGTAATGGGTGGCTGATGCCTAGCCCTGAGGTTGGGGAAGTGAGACTCACTTGCCCCCCAAAAGATGGAACCCTGGCTCCTTGCGAAATTTCCCACACCGTGAGATGAACAAAAGACAGCACATGCCAGTGCATAACATAAACAAAAGACCAGAAGGACAAAATTGGATAAACAGAGGGATGGTTAGTAATTGAGTAGGACTGTGTATACCTGCTGCTCAGTGGAGAGGAAAAAACCCTTGAGGCAGATTAGAGGAAAACCTCTGGTGGCCCCAGCAGACAGGAAGCCCCAGTTCCTGGCATACTTGCAATTTTAGAAGGAGCAGCAACTATATCAGAGAAGGATGAATGAATGTAGGAATCCACTGCATAGGAGGACCAGCTCCCCCACATTCATGATCAGGCTATGATTGCTGTTAGCCCTCGCTGAGGAGGTGGCTGCACCTATACGGAATGATGGGGGAGGGGAGGGGGGTGGAGTCAAGGAAGGCCTGCTCTGGAGGTGAGGGTGGAGAGGAGGGAGGCCTGCTCAGGAGGCCTGGGATGAGGAGGGAGGCCTGCTCAGAGGCGAGGGTGGAGTTGAGAGTGGCCTACTCGGAAGCGAGGGTGGAGAGAAGGGAGGCCTGCTCTGGAGGCGAGGGTGGGGAAGAGGAGGGAGACTGTACAGAACTTGTGGTGTTATACTGCCGTCTAGAGGTTATGATTGGAATTAAACCATTGGCTTGAGTGGAACAGGGTAGAATATATTTGGTTATTGTGATTAAAACCCTTGTCTATGTAGAACAACAATTGCATATTCTTTTAGATTTGAATATATTAGAGACATGTTTTAGGACAGTTAGTCATGTATATGAATTCGTTAACACAGTATTTAGATGTCACAATTTGACGAGTTGAACGAGCCCTCACAAGGTGTGAAAATGAAGCAACAGAAACCAGGAGATTGCAATACTGAGGCACGGAGCTCGCAGTGCCTGATGAAGCTGCCTGGTCGCCATGGCAACTTTCCACTCCCCACAGTCACTCAATGAGGGCGTTGCAGTGGTAAGTATAGTCTGAGAGGAGTCGGTGGAAAAGGTGCAGTGCAGCAGTGTCGTTGGAGCATGTTGTGACCAGTTGATAATGAACACAGAGGACTATGTGAAAGCTATAGAATGTGAATTAAAGAATACGGATACATATGAAGAAGTTAAAAGCAATAGGATCAATAAATCGATAAAAGGACATTGCAGAGAGATTATACAATAATGGCATTATATCAAAAGAATTTAAAAAATACATGCAGCCACATAATGCAAGAACAGGCCTAGCAAGAGGAAATCCTAAAATGCATAAAGAAAATCACCCTATGCGAATGATAGTCAGCACGATTGATAATCCAACACACATAATAGCTGAAATAGCAGAAAAACAACTTAGGTCACATGTTGAGAAATTACCAAGCTATGTTAAGGATACAACACAATTTTTAAAAAGACTTGAATCACTAAAGCACAACCTTCCAGAGAATATAATTTTATTTTGCATGGATGTAAAATCCTTGTATCCAAGTGTCCCTCGTAAAGAAACTTTAGAAGCTTGTCAAAAAGCACTAGATAATCGACTAGATAAATCAATACCCACAGCAGAGGTGCTGAACATAATCAGTGTAGTTTTAGAAAACAGTTATTTTACATTTGTCCATAAAAATTACAAACAAAACAATGGTACAGCAATAATCTAAATTAGGAATGCATTTTGCCAGTACATACATGGGGAAATGGGAAGAACAATTACTTAGAAAATCAGAAAGAGAACCTTTAGAATACATTCGGTTTGTAGATGATATTTTGGGGATTTGGACACATGGAGCAGAATCTCTTTTCCAGTTTCATAAAATGGCAAATGAAATACACAGTAATATTAAAGTGGACCTTCGATGGACAATAAAATAAATAGAATTTTTAGATACTGTAGTAAAACTTGAAGAAGGTTCAATTGAGACTGACCTCTTCTATAAACCTACTGACATGCACCAGTATTTACACATGTCCTCTGCACATCCAATACACACTAAAAGGGCAATCCCAAAGGGGCTAGGAATAAGAATACGAAGAATATGCTCTAAAGAAAGTGACTATGTAAAACAAAGACATGTATTAAAAACAAATCTTAAAAAAAAGAGGATACAAAGAGAGAATTATAGAGACAGAGTTAAGAAAAGTAGATAAACTAAAAAGAGATGATTTACTAGATTATAAAAATACAGATAAAAAGGTCAAGAGAGTCCCATTAGTAATGACGTACTCTAAACTTTTGCCCAATATTTCTAAGATAGTTTGGAAACACTTGAGTATTCTACATAATTCAGAAAAATTGAAAATAGTGTTTCTTAAGGCCCCAGTTGTAGCATTCAAAAGAGAAGCTAATTTGGGTGATATTCTAGTTCACAGTAAACATAAAAGAATAATTGACAGAATAGGTTCTACAAATACTTGCACTAGTACATGTAAAGTTATAGAAATATAATTAAACATAAGAACACCACATATCCACCAAAAAAGAATACCTACTGTAAAAGAATTCAGAACCACCTTTCATTAATTAGAAATAAAAAAAAATGAATGAACCAATAGTACAGCACTTCACCAGTCAAGGACATGACATAAATAATGTAAAGTTTGTAGTATTAGAACAGCTAAAATTAGACAATGCGACATATAGAAGAATAAAAGAAAGTAAATGGATAAATAAACAAAATTAAATAAACAAAATTAATTCAAAAGTTGTGCATGCTGATATGCTGGGGAGACCATATCAAGGCTGATCCTCATATAAAATAATGTTAATTAGAATTAATATAGATTTAAAGATATAAGTAAAAGTGATGTCACATATAGAACACCATTACATCATGTAAGAATAAATCATGGATTTGAATATTAATAATAACAAGTAGTTGTCATGCTGTCAAACACCTATAAATACCTCCAATGTTTTGATTCAAACACAGGGTCTCTTGAGAAAGATATGTACAACATTTGCAATATGACAGTTGTATAACTGAGTGAGCTTATATATATATATATATATATATATATATATATATATATATATATATATATATATATATAGAGAGAGAGAGAGAGAGAGAGAGAGAGAGAGAGAGAGAGAGAGAGAGAGATACACATAGAATATTGTAGGTTATATTCAAAATAAAAACATAGTGGGATTATAATATAATAATTTGCAATCCTGCCTTTGAAACATCGTCAGGGTATTTAATACATGTATTTAGGAAAAGTCATAAACAGACAACTGCATAACTTTTAGACATGCAGAGTATGTTTTATTGTTAGATTAAATTTGAAAACCTCAAACCGTCAAAATGACTGCCGTGGCGGTTCTAGTGTTAATCCCTGCTATTGCTGTTTCTTTGCAATAAACAAGTGGCCAATGACACTGTGGCAGGGGAAGATTAAATATGGGGGTGGAGTTTGGCCTCCCGGCAGATGGAGGTGCTAGCATGGCTGGTTTCTCAATCCTCACCAGGGAGGAACCAGCGGTAGGCCAAGTGTCGGTGGTCATCTTGTTTAGGACACTAATACCCCTTTCACACAGACAAGTTATGATGGCTCAGAAATGGCACTGATACAGCAGTTTGCTTTGTGTGAATTGCCTATACTGTCACAGAACAGTCATATTTTATGCCGTCTCTCAACTACCTTGCGAGGTGGTTTAGAAACAACAATGAACCGTCTTAACTCCTGTGTGAAATGCTATGCCTGCACTGAAACGCTATAATGGGCGTGGCTTGAAACTGTATACCAGATGTGTTGGGTATTTTTGTCCTTGGTGTTACACGCTGATGAAGAACGAGGTAATAATTGCAGCCTGGATTAAATTAAGGAATTGTTAACTTTACAGGCTGACAAGGAGGTGAATTCATAAATAGAAGGGACCGTGTGATGCTGTAATTTATGGGCGAATCGATGTTGCAATTTAAAATTTGTTGACTGACAGGTTTGAACGTTATACTGATCCCTTTGGCTGTGTGAAAGGGTTATGCCGGAATTATAGTGGCATAGATTATGCAATTTCATGCTCTGTGAATGGCTATTTTAAATAATTTTTTTAATGTCTCTGAGATGGCTCAGTAGTGGCATTTGTGTGTGAAAGTGGCTATACACAGGTGCTTCAGCTTCCAAACTATCAAGGCTCCAATTAAATGCCAATTTTTAAGTGGCTGGCTATTGTGAGATTGAGAGGGAGGCGCTTGGAGTATATAGGGAGCTGTGTATACGAGAGAAGGAAGTCTGGCTGGGGAAGTGAGAGGAGTGAGATCATGAGGAGAACCATTACAACAAACAGCACACAGTTGTGTAAATCAATTTGCTATTCTGTCTGTGACCAGGACTGTTAAAATGAGGAGTCATTGTGACCTAGGACTCTAAAATAAGGACTTGCTATATGATGGGATCCTGGTAGAAGTCTATGAGGCTCAGGACTGTCCTCTTCAACGCAGTTGTAATGGCTGAAGTCAGATTTCAGTTGCAATTTTTGGTGACTCGACTCGAGTCACTGTCATCAAATCCAACTAACCCCATATAAAATTCAATTTCCCCCATATAAAATGGGAAAACCCGTTGGGGGAGCAAATCCAACTTCCCTCATCTAAAATTAAACTTCCCCCATATAAAATGGGAAAACCCGTGGGGGAGCAAATCCAACTTCTCCCATATCAAATCCAACTTCCCCCATATAAAATGGGAAAACCCGGTGGGGAGCAGGACGGATGAAATTGAAATGGTGGAAATGACAAATGACTGCTTCCTAACACAATTTGTCAAGGCACCGACTACAGGGGAGGCATGTCTTGATTTAGTCTTTTCAAATAACTAAGACAGAATAACTAAAACAGAGGTCAGAGAACCACTAGCAAACTCAGACCACAACATGGCCTCATTTGAAGTGCTTTTTAAAATCCCAGAAGTAATGACTAAAGCTAAGGTTTACAATTTTAGAAAAGCAAACTATGAAGGTATGAAACAAAGACTGACAGAAGTAGATTGGAGTAAAATAGAGAAAACATCCACAGAAAAAGGTTCTGTTCTTCAAAAATGTAGTACTAGAGGTGCAAAACAATTACATCCCTAAAGTAGACAAATCTAAATGTAAAACTAAATTGCCAAAATGGTTTAATAGATCAATTAAAAAAATATTCAGTGAAAAAAGACACCTTACAGAGCTTTAAAAGGACCAAAAAGAAAGTACACAGAAAGAGTACACAGAACTGCAAACGCAAGTCAAAAAGGAAGTTAGAAAGGCCAAGAGAGAAATAGAAATGAACATTGCTAAGGGGGCTAAAACCAATTCCAAAATGTTTTTCCAATATTACAACAGCAAGAGACCATTCAAAGAGGAGGTTAAATGTCTAAGAGATACAAATGGCAAAATCGTAGATCAAGAAAAAAAATAGCAAATATATTAAATGATTACTTTTCACAAGTTTTTACAAAGGAAGATACTGACAACATGCCCCACATGTCATCCAGTTCCTATCCAGTTTTAAATAACTTTAGTGTAACCAAGGCAGAAGTGTTAAAGGGACTAGGAGCTCTTAAAATAAACAAATCCCCTGGGGCGGATGAGATCCTCCCAATAGTACTCAAAGAAATTAAAGAAGTTATTTACAAACCGCCAACCAAGATCATGCAACAGTCTCTTGATGAGTATTAGGTCCTAATCTACATTAATGATTTAAATTCTGGTATAGTAAGCAAACTTGTTAAATTTGCAGACTACACAAAAATAGGAGGAGTGGCAAACATTGTTGCAGCAGCAAAGGCCATTCAAAGATTTAAACAAGGTTCAGAACTGGGCAGAGACATGGCAAATTACATTTAATAGAGAAAAGTGTAAGGTACTGCACGCAGGAAATAAAAATGTGCATTATAAATATCATATGGGAGATACTGAAATTGGAGAAGGTATTTATAAAAAAGACCTAGGAGTTTTTGTTGACTCAGAAATGTCTTCATCTAGACAATGTGGGAAAGCTATAAAAAAGGCCAACAAGATGCTTGGCTACATTGTGAAAAGTGTTGAATTTAAATCAAGGGAAGTAATGTTAAAACTGTACAATGCATTAGTAAGATCTCATCTTGAATATTGTGTTCAGTTCTGGTCACCTCGCTATAAAAAAGATATTGCTGCTCTAGAAAGAGTGCAAAGAAGAGCGACCAGAATTATTCTGGGTTTAAAAGGCATGTCATATGCAGACAGGCTAAAAGAATTGAATCTGTTCAGTCTTGAACAAAGAAGACTATGCGGTGACCTAATTCAAGCATTCAAAATTCTAAAAGGTATTGACCTGAAAAAAGAAAAAAGAACTAGGGGTCACAAATGGAGATTAGACAAAGGGGCATTCAGAACAGAAAATAGGAGGCACTTTTTTACACAGAGAATCGTGAGGGTCTGGAATCAATTCCCCAGTAATGTTGTTGAAGCTGACACCCTGGGATCCTTCAATAAGCTGCTTGATAAGATTCTGGGATCAATAAGCTACTAACAACCAAACGAGCAAGATGGGTCGAATGGCCTCCTCTCGTTTGTAAACTTTCTTATGTTTTTCTTATGTTTCTTATGTAACTATCATTGGCGGGGTTTACGTGCAAGTTTTTATGATGTGTCATGCACAAATGACGCATGATTGTGCTTATTCCAAAAGTGCACGGTAAAAAAAGTGTGCGACTTAAGTGTCATTACACTTTGGTAAAGTGCACACTAATTGGCCTAATTAGTCCCATAGCAACAAACTCGACAGTCGTGCAAGATGCGGAGCGGCTGGCAACCCCACGTGATGCGGAGTGGCTGGCAACCCCAGGTGATGTGGAACAGCTCACAACCTCAAGTGATGCGGAATGGCTGGCAACCCCAGGCAATGTGGAGCAACAAGCAACCCCAGGCGATGAGGAGCAGCAGGCAATCCCAGGTGATGCCAGACAGGCATCCTTGGGCGAAGCGAGACAGGCATCCTTGGGCGAAGCGAGGCAGGGAGTCAGGACAAGCTGGGGTGCGGGTATTGGCCCTCTTCTCGGCCACTGCGGCTGGACGGTTCTTCTCCGTGCTTCCCTCAGCAGCCTATGCAAGGGCTGCTGAGGACCGCCAGCATCTAGTCCCGATCCTTCTGGTGAAGGAAGGGGCAGCTCCTGCTCCTCTCCCCCTGATGGTGATGCAGAGGCAGAGGCAGCTACATCTCCTCTCCTCGTGATGGTGGGGGAAGTGATACCAGAAGGGATTCATCCTCTGCTGGTGGGGGAAGTGATTCCAGTAGGCATTTATCCTCTGCTGGTGGGGGAAGTGATACCAGCAGGTATTCACCCTCTGCTGGTGGACGGGAACCCAGCAGGCATTCACCCTCTGCTGGTGGAGGGGAACCCAGCAGACATTCACCCTCTGTTGGTGGATGGGAACCCAGCACTCATTCACCAATGCTGGTGGACAGGGACCCAGCAGGCATTCACCCTCTGCTGGTGGAGGTGGCGGAGGCAGAGGCAGCTCATGCTGCTCTGTTCCTGCCGATGGAGGTGTCGGAGGCATGCAGACTCCTGGCGACGGAGGTGGGAGCGACGTGTAGTCTCCTGGCAACGGAGGCTCTCCCTCACTTGCTAGGAACTGGTGCGGCAATCCCTCACTTGCAGGGGACTGGTGCATTGGCTCCTCTCCCTCTGGTCCTGGAGACAGTGTCAGGGCTTCTCCTGATGTGACCAGAGGCAGGACTCCTCCCATATCGGCAGCCAGGTAGTTGCGATGGCTGCGATGTCTCGGAGGGACACTGGGTGGTGTTGCTGTTCCCAAGTTTCCCAATGCTCCCTCCTCCGGACCTGGGGGTTATGGATGAACTGGATTGACCTCGCTAAAGAAATGCAACCATTTTCACCAGTATTACTGGTGATTTGGCTGAACTTGGTATAAAGAGAACGCTTCTGCAGGTATGAGATAAATTCGAGAAACTGGAATATCTATACCTGCAGGACAGAAAACGCTTGCAGTCCTCCGGTCAAAGCTCACGGTCCCAATTTCGGTTCTGGGAGGAAATGGGTGACCGGCCAGTGGCTGTGGCATCTGACCATTTGCTGGAATCCTCATCCTCCCAGACGTCCTGTGAAATATCAGCCCCATCAATACAATATGGTAATTGCGCCAGCCATCATTTACTTTTCTAAACTAAAATATGCTGCAAATTGTAGGAGAGGTGCATTCTAAGAATATGTTTACACAATTTTTAAACAGACTAGCTGTTAATTACTGATATTCTAATTATGCATGTTAGCTCTACAGGTGAAGACCAGCCAGTAATTCTACTGCAGCCTCATGTCTGGGACCAGCTGTGTCACCTAGGTCCATGCAAGACAACTTGTTTGACGAGTGGATCTCAGTGATTGATGATCAACAACATGTGGGGCAGCAGGAGGAAGAGGAGGAAGGTGATAGCCAGGGGGGTCAAGCTCCACTGCCTTTTCCTCCTCCTCCCGAACTACCAGCTGCTGAAGCTGTTCAACAACCTCGTAAGTATCCTAATCAGAATATTCGGAAAGTGAAATATTGTATTGTGCACAATTGAATAACTTTACCTGTAGCGTATCCATAGGTTAAAACAGATTATGAAAGATGTTCCCCACAAATACGAGTTAATATGTTTTTTTGTAATGTACTGTAGCTTAAAAACTTGAGATGGCTTTTGCCGTTTATGTAATAGAGTATGTATATACTTTTCATTTGTAGTTATTTTACAGTTTTGTACAGTGCTTTGAGTAGCCTATATGAAATGCACTTTCTAAATGTTATTAATAAAGTTACTGTCTAAATTCTCTTATTTTAAAGGGTGTAGATGGTATTAAACTAATGGTCAATTATGGTGACAATTTAAGTATAATATTTTGTTTCAGGGGGCTGCTCAAGTCAGTCCATCTAGTTGTCATCAAAGGGGGGGGGGGGGGGGGGGGGGGGGGGGGGTGGGGGGGTTGAGTGAGCGACAATTACGACCCTCGAGATGCTTGCAGACAGCATCTGATCCAGGAGAATCGCCTGATGCACCTGGAGTACAGAAGGATGTACCATCTGATTGCACACACTCCTGACAGGCAGGATCGGCAATACAGCCACCTCTTGGAAAGGCTGGACCACGCTAATCAACAGCACCAAGAGGTGGTTGCATTGCATGATGAATTTCTGCACACAATAACAAGAGAACTGCAGGTGCCAACCCCAGCTCTCGCTGAGGTGGGCACCCGTTCTGCTGTGCGCAGTCCTGCCAAATCAGTGGTCCGAGAAGTTGAGCAGCCAGGGCGAATCACAGGACCACCGAGCAGAGGGAGTTATTCAAGAGGACACGTCAGTTCAGCTAGAGAGCGAGGTCGAGTCGGGTCACATGCTGTCAGAAGTTGTGCACACACAAGAGGAGGATGACTTTAAAATTTAAGTTAACTAATAATAATAAAAAAAAAATAATAATAGAAAAACACAAAGTCGCATTGTTTGTATTATGCTTTTATACAAGCTCGTGAATTGCCATCTCCCTGCCTACAGATGGAAATCGGCGGTTGTGGTAACGCCAGCTCACTTTGTTCCACATCGACTGTCCATTGCTCATCGTATGCTACATTTCTTGCCTTGCAGATGTTATGGAGGATGGAGCAAGCGCCAGCAATGTTGGTGGTATTCTGTAGATTTTCCTCCATTCGTTTAAAAAGGATGCGCCACCTCCCCTTCAACCTCCCAAAAGACTGTTCAACGATAACCCTTACCCTACCCATGGTGTAATTTAAAGGCCTACTTTCCAGGCGTGATATTTGCAGGGTAGCCAGCAGAAGAGCGGGTAGGCCGCATCTCCAACTATATAGAGTGGAACTTCACGATCTTCGACTGTCTGTGTCCCCTTAAAAACAAGCCAAGGAATAGGCTATAAGTGATACAAAATGATGCATGAACCATTTGCATTCTAGACAGATGGGGATTAACCTTCTCTTCATCTCTGCCTAGCGCATAAAACCTCATGTAAACCCCTATGCATTATTTGAACGATATCCTTTATCGCACAGCATTTCTTTTCAGCTCGTTTGGTGATATTTAAATAAACACTCCCGACCCAAATGAGGTCGTTTGCATTTGGACAACTAAATTCTCTATCTAAAATAAACTCTCATGTAAACGTGGAAGCAGAACTGACATCTTCATAAAAGCACGAGAGATTTGTTGTCACACTTTACTTTTTGCTTGTAAATTGCCTCGGTGATAACACATTTTAGGCAACTTACTTAAATCAGTAGACTATAATATACACTGAACAAAAATATAAATGCAACATGCAACAATTTCAAAGATTTTACTGAGTTACAGTTCATATAAGAAAATCAGTCAATTGTAATAAATTCATTAGGCCCTAATCTATGGATTTCATATGAATGGGAATACAGATATGCATCTGTTGGTCACAGATACCTTAAACAAAAAGGTAGGGGCGTGGATCAGAAAACCAGTCAGTATCTGGTGTGATCACCATTTGCCTCATGCAGCGCAACACATCTCTTTCGCATAGAGTTGATCAGGCTGTTGATTATGGCCCATGGAATGTTGTCCCACTCCTCTTCAATGGCTGTGCGAAGTTGCTGGATATTGACTGGAACTGGAACATGCTGTCATACACGTCGATCCAGAGCATCCCAAACATGCTCAATAGATGACATGTCTGGTGAGTATGCAGGCCATGGAAGAACTGGGACATTTTGAGCTTCCTGGAATTGTGTACGGATCCCTGCGACATGGGGCTGTGCATTATCATGCTAAAACAGGTGATGGCGGTGGATGAATGGCACAACAATGGGCGTCAGGATCTTGTCACGGTATCTCTGTGCATTCAAATTGCCATCGAGAAATGCAATTGTGTTCGTTGTCCGTAGCGTATGCCTGCCCATACCATAAGCCCACCGCCATCATGGGGCACTCTGTTCACAACGTTGACATCAGCAAACCGCTCGCCCACACGACGCCATACACGCTGTCTGCCATCTGCACGGTACAGTTGAAACCGGGATTCATCCGTGAAGAGTACACTTCTCCAGCATGCCAGTGGCCATCAAAGGTGAGCATTTGCCCACTGAAGTCAGTTACGACGCCAAACTGCAGTCAGGTCAAGACCCTGGTGAGGATGACAAGCACGCAGATGAGCTTCCCTGAGACAGTTTCTGACAGTTTGTGCAGAAATTCTTTGGTTCTGCAAATCCACAGTTTCATCAGCTGTCCAAGTGGCTGGTCACAGACAAAAATCCCGCAGGTTAAGAAGCCGGATGTGGAGGTCCTGGGCTAGTGTGGTTACACGTGGTCTGCAGTTGTGAGGCCGGTTGGACGTACTGCCAAATTCTCTAAAACGATGTTGGAGGCAGCTTATGGTAGAGAAACGAACATTCAATTCTCTGGCAACAGCGCTGGTAGACATTCCTGCAGTCAGCATGCTGAAAGCACGCTCCCTCAAAACTTGAGACATCTGTGGCATTGTGTTGTGTGACAAAACTGCATTTTTCAGAGTGGCTTTTTATTGTCCCAAGCACAAGATGCACCTGTGTAATGATCATGCTGTTTAATCAGCTTCTTGATATACCACACCTGTCAGGTGGATGGATTATCTTGACAAAGGAGAAATGCTCACTAACAGGGATGTAAACAAATTTGTGCACAAAATTTGAGAGAAATAAGCTTTTTGTGCGTATGGAAAATTTCTGGGATCTTTTATTTCAGCTCATTAAACATGGGACCAACACTTTACATGTTGCGTTTATATTTTTGTTCAGTATAAAATGTCAGCTTCGTGATACTACGTGTTTTTTTATTGTCATTCGTGCATTTTTAAAAAATACCATGAATTTTCTTGGCCCCTGTATGACTGCTGCCATACTGCTCTTTCCTATCAGCTGCTTTCTGCTTCGATCTTATTTGTGGACCCTTTTAGGGCCGGCACAGCTGTTCTGCCATTTCAGAAATCTCATTTTAATATCACAGACTTTTACAAATGAGCCCCACCTACAATTTGCCCATGCATATAATTAAGACTTGACATGCCTTAAAATGCATGGCTAATGAGCGGCGGAGTGCATTGCACAGCGGAGCGCATTTTGATGGTGCTAACACGGCCTTAACTTGCCAAAAGTCCCATGATACATACGGGGCAATTTTAAGTTTAACGTAAATTACGGTGCTATGACCTTAATGCTGTCTCAAACTCTTGATACGTGACCCCGATGTGTTCATTTGCACTGCTGGGGTATGAAACATCTACTATACCAGTCTTTTACGTTATTCAAAATACAATTGACCCCTTAGTATTACTGTACATTTGCGCATTGTAACTGAATTGATAATTTTATTTTGACAAACAACAGGGATTTGATTGTGTTAAGTATAGGTGGTTAAAGGGTTTATGGTGCAATGTGTTCTGTGTGAAATATTTTCGAGATTTTTTTAAACGTATTCATGAACAACCCTTTTTTGTCTGAAAATAACAAAAATTACGTATTTTGTAACACACATTTTTATGCTAAACTCTTTCTGTAATATTAAGCAAATTAGGTTGTGTTTATTCATTTTGAACTGGAGCATATATGGACGAGTATGCGATGGTTTTAAAACTCTAATTTTGCCTCAGTTGCATTACTTGGACTGTTTTCCTTTGTAGCTGCTATGTTTTAAGGCCAGGATGCAAGATCTCTGTATCAAATATCAAATTAAATGCCACAACATTTCCTTTCAGGAGGTGAGTGTAAACAAACACCAGACAGGAACACCAGCGGTGGGAGTGAGAGAACAAAAATAGGCAAGCACAGCTGAGGAAGCCAGCCTTAAATAAATAAAATGATAATTAAAATAAATGCTTGCATGCAGAGATAGGGGAACCTTGGCCAGCCCAGTGTATAGTCCATAGCAAAGTGTAGGACGGAGACCTGAGCTGACTGGCATAGCGGCAGTGGGGCCATTGAATAAGCAGCGCTTTTATTTTGTAGTTTTATTACTGTTTTATTTTTTGTTTTTTCTGTTTTGGTTTTCATTATTATTTTTGAGCACCTGTGAGTGTGCCTGCATGAACCAATGGATACCTGTGTTGGTAACCCTGTATTCCTGATTACCGTTGCCGGTATACAGGCCACGGACAACAGTGCCCTATAATAAATAAAAAAGAAAATAAATAAAACTGGGCCTGTGTGGTGTTTTCAAGTACAATCTTCTGTCTTCTGTGTCCGTGAATACCCTCTCCCTTCCACAGGGAGTTTCACTTTTGAGAAAAACAGTTAACAAATGGTTAAAAGCATTATTTTGTTTTGTGGTATCCATTACTATACAATACTACTATACTATACTATACCCAATTGAGCATAGGTAAAAGAGCCTCTGTATGGTCAAAAACAAAATCGCTCTCCAACTGGAAAGAAACGTTTGTTTCTCCAAGAACCTGGATTTTGTGTGTTTTATTGTTTATTTACCCAGTCTATCCCTTACCGCTCACTTGCTGAATAAGCAAGTGAAAATGATCAAATTAGCTTTAATAAACAGTTCAAATTAAATAAATGTAGAAAAGGGGGTTGTTGCCCAATTATAAAAAAACTCATCATTTTAGTTATCCTTTATTACATTCTATATAACAAAAAATATGATCACAACATAAGCAAAAACAACATTTTCATTGCTATACATAACATTTCCCTTGCAACTTGGGTAAGCGTTGGCAAGTGTGAGGCATTTTGAAGTGACGACATCTGTATCCCCTGTTTCTGACTCGTTTCCCAAATCTGACATTTGGGTAGCTTGTGCATCCTAATCTGGATTGTTTACTTCTTGCTGTCACAGTCTTTTTAAATAGGGGTCAAGAGCAGCAGTGTTTATTCTCTATTATTATTTTTGTATAGACAGGATGATTAGAAAGTAAGTTTACCACATCAACACACCATTTCTCACAAATGGTAGGGCATAGGAAGATGACATTGCATACAATTGTTCAGAACCATTGGCACGCAAATGACAGTGGTTTAATTAAATCTTCTACATCAAGTTAGATTTGCCTGTAATGAGTTAGGTAGATGGTGGAACTCTCTTCCTCCCATTATTATTTCATGTTCAGCTGGTATACAGAATGATGAGTTAAGCAACGGACACAATAGTCTTCCATATTCAAAGTAATCCTACCCAATGGTGATTGTTATCTGTCTTTGGCAGTGCTGATCAAACATAATAATAATGTTAGCAAAATTATACATGACATGTGTTAGTACCATATTAACATAATTTAAAACAATGTTATGTTCTGGTCCAGAAATGATACCCTGTCAACATTGGGTACAGTTTTTCTGGTTGTTCTAATTAGCATGACGTTAAAGGTATCTTCTGAATAGATTTATATGTGCAATTGTGACTCCAGAGCATAAGTTTACTCACACCTGTGTCTGTCCCATTTAGCTGACTGTTTGAATTTTCCCATGCCCTAGAAGGATGACATTGTATATTTTTATATAAAATTCAATTTTTCTAGAATCCAATATTCTAGACAATCTCTACCTTATGATGCACATGAGATTAATTAACTTGAAAAATGATCACATTGAACAAGTACTAAAATAGTGTGTGAATGCTTAACTATCATTCTGTAACACATTAGTAGGCAACTGTTCCTTTTCTCCTTATAGAGTTATACGAACATCCATTATATCTTGTGATATTCTCTATACAACACCCCCACAGATGTAATAATTTTGCGTAACACTTCTATTGCTAATTTTTGGGGTTTTTTCTCTTATCACGAAACAACTATTTCTGACCCAGATTTGAAAAATAAAACTCAAGTTAATATAATGTACACAATTTGCATTGATTTGAAAATGCTTGTTTTTCCCTTTAATCATTTATTTTTTAAATTGCCTTCTCCAAGGTTGTCCATTATTTCATATGGAACATTCTCAGTCCGCATCCTAGCCCACCCTCCTTTTTAAAATTTTAAGCATCATTTGATCCCCAATTTGAAATTGAACCCTTTGGCTGGGGCTTAGGCCTGTGCTAATTGTGTACTGCTCCCATCTTTGCTTATGACTGGCAGAGAAACCTCTTCAGGATGATAGTATACTAACGCAGACAGCTTATTTTCAACTAAAGATTTTACACTTAGTTGCCGGTCCATTTAGTATACACATATATACTATATATTATATATAATATAGATATATATATATAATATATATATATATATATATATATATATATATATATATATATATATATATATATATATACACATATACAGTGCCTTGCAAAAGTATTCAAACCCCTGACCAATTCTCTCATATTACTGAATTACAAATGGTACATTGAAATTCCGTTCTGTTTGCTATTTTATTTTTAAACACTGATACTTGGAATCAATTATTGTAAGGTGACATTGGTTTTATGTTGGGAAATATTTTTAAGAAAAATAAAAAACTGAAATATCTTGCTTGCATAAGTATTCAACCCCTGTGCTGTGGAAGCTCCCAGTTTGCACCGATGAAAGAAATTGCCCTAACGAGGACACAATTACCTTACCACTGGCCTCCACCTGTGAACCATTAAAGTTGCTGTCACATTTTCTGGATAAAAACCCCACTGTTGAAGGATCATTGGTAAGGTTGTGAATCTGAAGGAAAATGAAGAACAAAGAGCATTCTACAGAAGTTAGAGATAAAGTAATACAAATGCATAGATTAGGGAAAGGGTACAAAATAATATTCAAGTGTTTGGATATCCCAGTGAGCACAGTTGGATCAATAATCAGGAAGTGGAAGCTGCATCACACCACCCAGGCACTGCCAAGAAAAGGCCGTCCCTCAAAACTCAGCACTCAAATAAGAAGGAGAGTTGTGAGAGAAGCCACAGAGAGGCCAACAATCACTTTGAAGGAGCTACAGAGTTCAGTGGCTGGGAGTGGAGTAATGATGCACCAGTCAACCATATCAAGAGCTCTACCTAACACTGGCCAGTATGGGAGGGTAGCAAGAAAGAAGCAGTTACTCAAAAAGTACCATCTGAAAGCACGTCTGGAGTTTGCCAGAAAGCATGAGAGTGACCCAGCTGCGATGTGGGAAAAGGTTTTGTGGTCAGATGAGACCAAGATAGAACTTTTTGGCCAAAACTCAAAGCGCTGTTTGGTGCAAACCTAACACTGCCCATGCCTCAAGACACACCATCCCTACAGTGAAGTATGGTGGTGGCAGCATCATGCTGTGGGGATGCTTCTTATCAGCAGGGACTGGGCATCTTGTTACAATTGAAGGAAGAATGGATGGAGCAAAATACAGGAAAATGCTGCAAGAGAATCTGCTTCAGTTCGCTAAAAAACTGAAGCTTGGGAGGAAATTCACTTTTCAGCAGGACAATGATCCCAAGCACAAGGCCAAAGCAACATTGGAGTGACTCAAGAACAAAAAGGTGAATGTCCTACAGTGGAACAGTCAAAGTCCTGATCTCAATCCCATTGAGAATATGTGGCACTATTTGAAAATTGCAGTCCACAAGCGTCGTCCAACCAACCTGAACAACCTGGAGCAAATCTGCCAAGAAGAATGGGCCAAAATCATTCCAACACTGTGTGCAAAGCTGGTACATACTTACCCCAAAAGACTTAAAGCTGTTATTGCAGCGAAAGGTGGCTCTACCAAATATTAATGTGTGGGGATTGAATACTTATGCAAGCAAGATATTTCAGTTTTTTTATTTTTCTTAAAAATATTTCCCAACCTAAAACCAATGTCACCTTACAATAATTGATTTGGAGTTTGGATTTTGGAGTTTGATTAAGTGTTTTAAAATAAAATATCAAACAATGTACCATTTGTAATTCAGTAATATGAGAGAATTGGTCAGGGGTTGAATACTTTTGCAAGGCCCTGTGTGTGTGTATACACACACACACACACACACACACACACACACACACACACACACACACACACACACACTACCGGTCAAAAGTTTTAGAACACCTCCATTTTTCATTGAAATTGACTCAGTTTAATGTCTCAATGTACTCTGAAATTAAAGCATAGAACAAATAAACAATTGGAGATAAAAAAAGAAATCATGGAATCGTTTTGTTTAACAAAATTTAGTTTAAATTTTTGACTCATCAAAGTAGCCACCTTTTGCAGATATAACAGCCGAACACACTTGTGGCATTCTTTCTACAATGGAAATCAAATATTGTTCAGAAAGTTCTTCCCAACACTGTTGCAGAAGTTCCCACAAATGTGTTGTACTTGTAGGTTGCTTTGCTTTCACCCTTCTGTCCAGTTCATCCCAAACCAGCTCGATGGGGTTTAAGTCTGGAGACTGTGCTCGCCATTTCATGATCTGAAGCCTACCATCTTGTTCTTTTCTTCTAAGGTAGTTCTGACATAGCCTGGAGGTATGTTTTGGGTCATTATCTTGCTGTAGGATGAACCCGGGACCAACTAGGCGTATACCGGAGGGTGTGGTAGCCATTTTGGTTCAGGGTGCCACTCACTCTGTGCAAGTCGCTGACTCTGGATTCAGTAAAAGAGCTCCGGACCATCACGCTTCCTCCTTCATGTTTGGCATTTGGTGTCATACACTATTCTTTCGCCTACTCGACGACCTACAAAAACCCTGCGTGATGAACCGAAGATTTCAAATCTGGATTCATCGGTCCATAAGACCTTCTTCCAGTCTTCAGTAGTCCACTGGTGGTGCTTCATGGCCCAGGCAAGCCTCTTTTTCTTATTTTTCCACCTTAGCAATGGCTTTCTTAATGCCACTCGACCTGTCAAACCTGCAGCTCGAAGTCTTCTCTTTACAGTTGAAACTGAGACTTGCTTACTTTGACTAGTGTTAAGCTGTGCTTGAAGCTGTTGTCCTGTGAGTCAACTATCACGCAAGCTGTTGACTCTCAGAAACTTGTCTTCTGATTCTGTTGTGGCTTTGGATCTGCCAGACCTCTTCCTGTCAGAGTTTCCTCCAGTTTCCAAGTGCCTTTTGATGGTGTAAGAAACTGTACTCACTGACACCTTGGCTTTCTTTGCAATTTCTCTAAAGGAAAGACCTACACTTTTAAGAGTTATAATGGTCTGTCTGTCTTCCTTTGTTAATTGCCTTGTTCTCACCATTATGATAGCAATATTCTACTTCCTGCAGTACAATACTGTCCAAATAAGGTTGTAATAACACAGTCTGTTCCAACACTGCTTTTATACAGACAGAGGGTTTGTAAGTAATCAACAAAATTTGGGACACCTGTAGGAATTGTTAGCATCAACTTTCAAGGCTTAATTTACTTCCATTGCTGCAGAACAGCTGTAAGTTGTTAACCCATTACTTGTTTCCTGAAAAAGGCATTTTTGTGTAAATTTACATTATTTTTCAGTTTTTGGTAACCTAAACCTTTTTTTCTTCACCTCTGGCAGTTTACAGCTTACCATTGTACCATTTCAGGTTATTCACTTTACTTGAACTGCTTAAATTTCAATAAAAACTGGAAAAATGGGGGTGTTCTAAAACTTTCGACCAGTAGTGTATAGACACACACACAGTGACTATAGAAAGTCTGCACCTTTTGTTGTGTCAAAGCCTCAGAGTTTCATACATTTAAATGAGGATTGTTTTTCCCCACTTATCTTCACAGTGTTAAGGGGAAAAAAGTTTTTATTGAGAAAAAAATTATATATAAAAAATACAAAACTGAAAGATCATAATTGACTCCACCCCTCTGAGATAATACTTGGTGGAAGCACCTTTGGCAGCAATTACAGCTGTGAGTCTGTTGGGATAGGTCTCTACCAACTTTGCTTACCTAGGTTTGGCAATATTTGACCATTCTTCTTACAAAACTGTTCAAGCTCTGTCAAGTTCCTTGGGGGGCGTTGATGGACAGCAATCTTCAAGTCATGCCACAAATGTTCGATTGGATTTAGGTCGGGGCTCTGACTGGACCACTCAAGGACATTTACCTTTTTGTTCCTTAGCCACTCCAATGTAGCTTTGGCTGTGTGCTATGGGTCGTTGTCATGCTGAAAGGTGAACTTCTGTCCCAGTATCAGCTTTCTTGCAGAGAGCAGCAGATTTTCCTTAAGGACTTCTCTGTACTTTTCTCCATTCATTTTCCCTTCTATTGTGAAAAGTGCCCCAGTCCCTGAGAAACATCCTCATAACATGATGCTGCCGCCACCATGCTTCACAGTAGGGATGGTGTTCATTGGGTGCTGCACAGTATTGGATTTGCACCAAACATATCGTTTTGCATTTAGGCCAAAAAGTTCCATTTCAGTTTTGTCAGACCACAAAACATGTTGCCACATGGCTACTGAATCTCTTGAGTGTTTTTTTATATACTTTAAACAGGATTCAAGGTGGGCTTTCTTGAGTAATGGCTTCCTTCTTGCCACCCTATCATACAGGAGATTTGTGGAGTGCTTGGGATATTGTTGTCACAGGCACACTTTGACCAGTCTTGGCCATAAAAGCCTGTAGCTCTTGTGAAGTTGCCATTGCCGTCTTGATAGCCTCTCTGATCAGTCTCCTTCTTGCTCAGTCATCCAGTTTGGAGGGACGGCCTGATCTAGGCAGGGTCTTGGTTGTGCCAGACACCTTCCACTTCTTAATAATCGTCTTGACCATGTGCCAAGGAATATTCAAGGCCTTTGATATTTATTTATACCCATCCCCTGATCTGTACCTTTCAACATCTTTGTCCCGGAGTTCTTTTGAAAGCGCCTTCATGCTCATGGTTGAGTCTTTGCTTTGAAATGCACTTTTTAAGAGGTGGTTCTTAAATATCTATATCTATTTCTTTACTCCCCTCAATTCCTTCATTACCTGTTTGTCCTTCATCTCTCCTGATACGTTCCATAACTCTTGATAGGCTATCTGTGCATTTTTCAAATTGTTTTCTGTTTCCCTGTGCCTGTTACAATTAAAACATTCTGCTTTCCCTTATTGGTTACAACTGCTGAAACCTTTTCTTAACAGTTTTGTCAGGCCCAGACTAATTCCACTCTCTCAATCTTCAGGATATCAGGGGTTAATTCAGTTGGAGCTGGTACATCAACAGGTAATACAGGAATTAAAACCCTACAACAATCTCTATCACTCTATTTATAGGTATGTTGCAGCAACCACAATTTATCACACAATGGTGTGGGATCCCCGTTCTCATCCCAGCGTGGTAGTTGATCTTTAAAAGCCAATAACTCTGCCAAAATCAAATCACCACTAACCTGCTCGTCTCTCTGTGGTCATATGTGGTGACTTATGCACTGTCTGTAGTGCTGGTGGTACACACATGACTCATAACAAGAGCAGCAGGAGATCTTTTTCTTTTCTTTAGGCTGATGATTATGGATTACAGAGCAGCCACGTTGTTTTACATTCTCTGTAATGTTAACTGACGTTAAGTCTTTCCCTCTCTGGTGTTTTATTTCTTCTTCTGCAAGGTCAACATCCTCGTCTTCTACCTCTATTTCTTCGCCATTGCTATTGCATAAAGTAAACTGGTTCTGGCTTGATTGTGTTTATGTTTTGTACTTGTTTTATTGTTCTTTGTGTTCTCACACTATGCCTAAACCAGGGCTTCTCAAACTCTGTCCTGGGGACCCCCTGTGGCTGCTGGTTTTCATTCCAACCGAGCTCTCAATTACTTAATTAGACCCTTAATTGAACAGATAATTTGCTTAATTAGAACTTTTTCCAGTTGGGACTTGCCACCATGTACTGAAGTTCGATTATATCAGTCTGCATTCCTGAAGTGAACAGTCTTTTGACATTTCTATTGTTTCAATGAGCATCCTGATAGCCCACAATCAGCCTTGACAGCTCACAGCACCAGGCTGTCTGTCTGCACTCTGGTTATTATAGAAATTGCTAGTTTTTCTAAGAAATTCAGTGTGACACATTGAAATGGCTCAAAGAAGAAGCAGGACAGCAAAGCAGTGTTTGGAATTACTGCTAATTTTATCAAACAACTATGCAGATGCAGCAGAGGTGGACAATGACAAATCTGCCTCTGAAGCAGACTGGGTTTGTGAAGATGAAGCAGTGACACCGAGTGTGCAGGAGATCCCGTGGAAGAAGAAGCAATCCCATGACAGCCCCTGCAAGGATGCCAGCCACTTCACCTGCCTTAGCCCCTGCACCTGATCCAGCTGCTTTTCAAGTGGTAACACCAGCACCACCTGGCACTCAAAAGGCTAGTAATGGTGGAACTGTTTGGAACACTATAAATCCTGCTGTTGAAGCTGCAGGTAGAAGGGGTAAACATAATATTTTGAGGGAAGTCCCAGGACAATGCAACACTGATGAGAGGGCATTGAGTGCTTTTCACCGATTGATTCACATGGGTACGTTTCACCACATACAATGTTGCACTGAAGCAGAAGCCCACCAACTGCAAAATGATCCCTGGTCAATACCCTTAGAGGAATTAGAAGCTTTTACTGCCCTAGTATATGCCAGTGGAGCATTGGTTCCAGAAACCTGGTTACTGTTGATAGCTGTGCCAAATGCGCAAAGACAGTCTGCGGTAAGTGCACTGCATATTTTGAAAAGTGCAGGATCTGTGTGATTTGTGCAGCACTTAGACTTTGTATAAGATTGTAAATGAAGCCCCTTCTGTTCAAATGTTTATTTATTCATTTTGTTTCGATTGTAATATGTCTGTGTATAAACACTTAGCTTCAGTTGCACATCTGCGCTTTGTTATGTAGCCAATATAAAGCCATTTATTTAAAAAAAATTAAAAATGATACTTATTTACATTGTTTCAGTTGTACAGTTTTGTATGAACATGATATACCTGTATATACACACATTTATTTTTTATATATATATATATATATATATATATATATATATATATATATATATATATATATATATATATATATATTTTTTTTTTTTTTTTACTGTTTTTTGAGGTTGTGCTTTATGTAATATGTCTGTATATGAAACAATTTTCTGTTCAAATGTCTGTTTATTTACAATGTTTGTGGATGCATTATATGACATTCCTGAATAAAACTATGACTTATATTTAGTTGTTTGTCCTTTTATTATAATATTTATGTTGTTTTTAATACTCTGGTCAAATGGACTGGTCATGGTTGTCCTCGGTATGCCTATAAATACGTTGTTCTAGTGTTAATCAGATACAGTCTTGGTTTTAAACACATTTATTTCCTAAAAACATATTTGTGACAGGGTGAAGGATGATGGTGGGTGATCTCAGCAAGATGGTGCATACAGTATGTATAGAGTCTGGTTGAAACGGCCATCTTGTGGAGGTCGGCTGCACCAGTGTACTGGCTTTGGTGGATTAACGGGGAGAGGTTTGAGATTGTATATAGACACACACACACATAAGGGAACTGTTTAGTTGAGTCAGTTGGGGAGTTTGGTGTGGGAATAATCTTATTCTGAAACTGTTCGGGGACTAGATAGCTGCTGCGGACACCTACTCAAAGGGAGGTTTGAAAGATGGATGTGGAGCCCAGTCTACGATCAGGCAAGAGGGAAACTGAAGGTGAACTGTGGGGCAGTCATTGTGATTCCTGTATGCACCAATTCCACATCACCACTGCAGATACTCCCTGTACTGTAAAAAGCTGCACAGAAAGACATCTATAAAACTTTGGATTGCACTATTCATACACTCCCCAGTATTCAATCTTCTTTTATGAGAACCCTCTGTATGTGTGCTCTAGTTTAAATTTAATAGAAAACATTGTTTTTTAAATATCGTTTTATTAGACTAAGAAGGTACTAAAAGAGTTGCATGCACAGTAAGGCAATTAATGTTCATAACCTTAGTTCACAAATGTAAATTCTCAGTGGTGGTTCTTCAGCCCACTGTGGTATTTGATCAATTGGACAGTCACCAAGGTGTTCAATGGCTGCTCATCAAAATGAAAAACACAGGATTTTGTATATACAGCTAGGCATTTGCTTGCTTATTAATTTATAACCCACGCGAGTGCCGCTTCCATAATTTTGATGCATAGCAAATCTCACTGTCATAAATCCTAGCCTTAAGCTGACAAAATTTAATGTTTCAAGGATCAATCCAATACATTCTGAAAAAAAAGTTTTGCACAACATACACTGTTGTTCCATTGAAATGGAACAAAATTATAAAACAATATACAGTATTGAACATGCTCCATGTATGTCATTCTTGATACCTAGTCTAAATCAGTCTCTTATATGAATAAACATACAAGAAAATAAAACTCAGGCTAAAAATATATATTTCAATTGATTTGTGAATGCTTTTCCATTTTGTTTTATTCTTTTGTTTTCAAACTTAACAATCATTCAGAAAGGAGACATCCACCATTAGAATGAAAATAAAAACTTCCAAAATTAACATATGAACATGTCCGTAAGTTATTACATTCATATTTGAATTTAGCCCACGGTCTTGTCCTTTGGAACACGTTAGCTGGCCCTATGCTGGCAAAAATATGATTAAGTATATTAAATTAATAACTAATGCCACTGGGCAGGACAAGTGGCATTTGTGGCCACCTTCCCCTTAAACAAGAAGCACTGCAAGGTGGAGGCAGGGGAAAATGAAGAAACAACCAGGGGGCATAGAAAAAAGTGGGTATATATCGTTTTTGATGATTATAGATTGGATTAATTCATCTTTCAGAAATGCAACCAAACAAAACATAAATCTTGAGGTTACAGTCTTGCTTACATTCTTAAACATAAAACAAAAGAATATGGTGTGAAATCATATTTGTCAAGATCTTTTATAAATAATGTATGTATTGAAGTGAAATTCTTGCAAATTTATATCATTTCCATTCTTCTATTTTTGTCACTCTTTGTTCAACATCAGACAACCAAATTCAGGAATGCATAAAAATACCTTTCGGTGGAGAATGAATTGTTGATAACTACTTATATCTGATCAAGACAAGATAACAGACTGAAGTGCTGTCCAAGTCTGTAAATAGGAAAGAAATTGATATGAAGCAGCGAAACCAATAAAACGGTGTAAATCCTAAAACTATTAATCACATTTTAATTAAATGTCAAACGTTCAACCATTGAGATAGGTATGTGTGACACGATGGCTCGTGTGGTGACTTCAGGCCAAGACGAAACACAGTATTGTGAGTAAATGAAGTGATTTTGCACGTTTATTATAAATATACAGTTAAAGGTTTGAACAAACAGGAAACAAAAATACTAAACACAAACAAAACATCACGTTTGCCAAAATAAACAGACAAAGAAATAATAACTAAAACTACTTTCATGCTGTTGTTGAACCAGCACTCATAGCAATTGTTTCTTTACATTTATTATTTTACCTCCTGTCTCTACTCCCGTTTACCACTCCTGAACACTCCAACCCCATTCAACCAAAGCTGCAGGTATTGTATATTGTGGCCGAGGGGTCAACTGGCTCTCAAATACCTAATTTACTGCTGAACCACATTCGGCACAGGTTTTATCATACGCGTGGTCAACAACCAGTTTATCAATAAGCACTTGCTGTTGACCATGCATTCTCACAATTTTATCTGTATGGGGTTCTTCAACCCCATTCAGGCTGTAAACCATAATAAAACAGTGTGTTTATACAAAATGAAACATTTAAATACAAATACAAAAATTACACAGAACACAATATACACAAGGGCGAGGAGTACCCCGTAACAGTATGATAAAACACTATTTGAAAGGTGGGTATGCTAGCGCGGAGATAAACCTGTGGGTCAGTCCTGCCATGTCTAAGCCAATTCCATACGATTTTAACATTGTTTTTTGTTTGAAAGCAGGAGATTGACTGTGGCTTCATGGAGATGACACAGGAGATGACACTGATGAGGAATGAATGCCTGTGCTGGTTAATGTTCCAATTTATCTTGTTAATAATAGTAATAATAGTAATCATTACCTGACCAGAAGTGGATCAGGCTGTGAATGGTATCCCCTGTTGAGTGGGATCAATAGGAGGCTGTGTGGTCTGGTGCTTAAACAAAAGGACTTGTGACTAGGTTCAAATCCCGGCTAAAACATTGACTTTGAGCAAGTCACTTAACCCTCTTGTGCTCAGTCTTTTGGGTGAATGTTGTCGTAAGTGACTCTGCAGGTGATGCATAGTTCACACACTCTGTGATAAATGCATCTGCTAAATAAACAACTAATAATAACATATTTCCCCTGTACATCCCATTGTTTTTATGACTATCCCATTAACAAGGTACTCAGCTAGTGTTGACACTAGACACTAACTGCACCCTAGGCACTTGTCTTAAAACTAGCATCAACATACATAATACCCTAATGAGATTGTAGGAATGTTGAGTATCTTGCAGTTGCACCTATTTGTTTATTTCATTATCAAAGTGGAAAGGTATGAGAAATATTTACCACTTGAGTAATAGACACATAACCGCAATCACAGGTGGTGTGTGAATGGCCTTCACAAATAGGATTAACGTGAACATTACGTCACGTTTATTATCTTTCATAATGAGGAAGAGTAGTCACAGGACCTTTTTTTATTTTATTTTTTTTTACCCAAGACATATTTGCAAAACCTTTGAATTAAATGATCTGCCATATTTACCTCCAGGACCTAGAAAAACTCCATAAGCAACAAACGTTGTTCTTTTATATTGCGCTCCATTCTAAAAATAGATCTTCATGCAATGTCTTTGAAGTTTTGTGTGACTACAGAGACAGTTAAATCAGTTTGCAGGTGGGTTTTTAAAAAAAAAAATATTAAGGATTTCCAAACCAATGTCTGTCTGCGCCAATGCAAAAATAAAACCTTGTGCCAAGAGCTGATAAAAAACACTACTTGTGGTAATATTAAAGAAAAATAATAAAATACAATAACCACAGTTGTAGTTCACTTTAACTTTTCCTTCCACGTAATTGGTGTGTTCTGTTTATAGCTTGGTTTTTATTACGTCCTAGAAGCATAAGCAATATTATATTCTGAAAAGCATTTTTTAGAATACAGTATTTTATGGCATTGCAATTTGGGGACTTTGGTTAAACTGATCAAATGAAATATGTGCTCCGAGACATGGACATATTCCTGAAAGCAGCAATTTAGTGAATAGGACATGCTGCTCATTAGGAAAAAGTAGGGTCTTCTGCAAGGACAATGTAAGTGGTGTTGACACAGATCTGTAGGAGACAAGGTGAAGAGAGCAGTTGAATAATAAGGATAAGAATTAGGCTCATTCATAAAACGTCTCCTTTATCGTGCCAGTAATAGTGTTTAACATGACAGTATTTAATTGGCAGATACATAAACGCCATTTTCCGTCAAAAAGATCACTCATCACGACGTTAGAATAACGTGCCCATCGAGACCAATTTTCTCATCAGCATATTATTCATCCAATTCATAAATCAGTATTGTGCTGTTAATTGACCCTTAATCAATATTTATTTTATATAGCACCTTTAATAGTTGACTACCATCACCAAGCACTTTACAAAATAATGAGGAACAATGCATAATACATTAAATACAATGAAATACAGGGCATAGTACATTAAATACAAACAGTAAAAAAAATAAATAATAATAAATTAAATAAAAGGCTAAGATGTAAATTCTAAACATTGTGGATTTGTGTGTCAAACAGAATCATACGAACAAGATGGAGTGAAAAACCTGAAATAGCAATTTAGACAACAGAGTAACAGACATCAGGCTTAAAGAACATTGAAAGCATGAGAGAACAAGTGGGTATTGAGAGTTGATTTGAAGCAAGCGACTGTGAGAGGTACAAGCACTAAAGCTGGGAGAGAGTTACAGAGAGTTGGAGCCATGAAGAGTGTGTTGCACTTCTGCTTGGGTACAACAAGCAAGCCAGAGGACCTCAGCTTGTGTGCAGGGAAATAGTGGGTCAGCAGGTTGGAGAGATATTCTAGATCTGTGTGAGGGCCTTGTAGACAAGCAGGAGAATTTTTGAAAGTAATCCTGTACTTTATAGGTAGCCAGTGCAGCTGGGCAAGACGGGGTAATGTGATCATGTTTTTTACATCTGGTAAGGATCCTAACAGCGGCATTTTTAACCAGCTGCAAATCGGTTTATGGCACGTGACAGAAGACCACCATAGAGAGTTGCAGTAGTCGAGTTGAGAGGAGATGAATGCATGACAGATTATCTCTGCATCTGGGAGGGAAAGGTAGGGACAGACCTTTGAGATGTTTTGGTGATGGTAGAAGGAAGATTTGACTAGAGAGAAGATTTGGGCATCAAAGGAGAGGCTACTATCCAGAAGTACACCATGGCTTTGTACAATGGGAGAAGGTGGCAGCAGACAGTTTCCGAGGTTCAAGACAGCAATATTGAGATTCTTTATCCTACTAGAGTTTCCCATCCTACTAGAAGTTCATATTTGTTGGTGTTGCGCTGAAGAAAATTGGCAGACATCCAGGCCTTGATGTCTTGGATACAAGCTGAGAGATGGACCATGGAGTGAAACATGAGGACATGTTGGTGGATGAGGTGACCCAAGGGAAGCATGTAGTTATAGAGAAGCGGCCCAAGAACAGACCCTTGAGGGACACCGTAGGTGACTGGGTTTGTTTCACCACTGCTACCATCATAGAAGACAGACTGCATGTGTCCAGATAGGTAAGAGGACAGCCAGAGATCCCAGCATTCTTATTGACTGCCTTCAGAAGTATGTTATGATCTGTGGTATGAAAAGTAGCACTTAGGTCAAGGAGGACAAGAACAGAGGGAGCAGCAGCATCATTACTGGGATGCAGCCAGAAGCCAGACTGGAGTGATTCAAGCAGATTGTTATCTGTGAGATGTTTCATCAGCAAGCTGGCTAGAGCCCTTTCAAGAGCTTTGGAGAAAAAAGAAAGATTGGATATAGGATGGAAGTTAGATAAGACAGCTGGGTCAAGGTAGGGTTTTCTGAGCACTAGTATTACTCAGGCAGTCTTGAGGGAAGCAAGAACCAGACCTGAATCCAGAGACAAGTTGAGAGTGTGCATAATGGAAGGAGCAAGATCAGAAACACAGACACAGACAAGCTTTGAGAGTGTGCATAATGGAAGGAGCAATGTCGGAAGCACAGAGACGGATGAGACTTGTTAGCCAGGGGTCCAGGGAAATGTGACAGTAGTTGATTTCAGCAGTAGGAGGGAGACATCAGTAATGGAGAGAAGGAAGAGAGCAGGAGGGGCAAGGGTAGTCAAGGTGGTGAAGTACTATACTGGGCTTGTGGCAAGAGAGCGTAGAATAAATGGTGTAACTTTTGTTCCGAAAGAAAGAGGACAAATCATGGCAGGTAAGAGAGGAGGATGAATGGGAGATGGGTTTATTGGTGACTAGATGCAGGATTTGATCAATTGTTTTAAAAGATAATATTTGGTTTACCATGGATATGATTTCTGGTGAAGTACTTCATCCTGGCAGCAGTGAATGCATGCCTGTAGCTACCGAGGTGATTGGACCAGATCTCTCTGTGAACTGTTAGTCCAAACGACCTCCATTTGCACTCAGACTTGCGGCAGGCAGACCTAAGCAGTTGAAGTTTGAGGGTAAACCAAGGACAGTTGCAATGTTTCTTTACTGTTTTGGCTGTAAGTGGGGCAACTGTGTTGATGATCTGAGTAAGGGAGGCATTGTAGAAGGTCACCGCATCATTGACCGAAGATGGGAGAGTACCAGTCAGAGGGGAAGAAGAGATATATTCCGAGAGTATTATATGATTTAGCAGATTTTTGGGACAGAAGGAAATAACAGTATCAATAGTAGCTGAAGGTGCAGGAAAATTAATATTGGCAGTCATTAAGAAATGGTTAGAGAGATATCCGGGACAGAGACTGGAGATAAAGACCCCTGGTGATGAGCAGATCAAAGGGGTGTGTCCACAGATGTGAGTGGTGATGTTGACAGATTGAGAGAGGCCAAGACAGCGTGACAAAGTCGGGCACTAGAGGGGAAGAAGGCAAGTCGATATGAATGTTGAAATCACCTAGAAGTAGAATTTTGTCAATTGAAGTGCCGATTAGGGAGAGGAATTGTGAGAACTGTGCAATAAAAGCAGAGTTATTCTTTGGTGAACGATAGATAACAGCAAGGGTGAGGGACATGGGAGAGGGGAGCTTGATAGCAAGATGCTCAAAACAAAGAGAAGGCTGGAATAGAGAAAGTTCAGGCAGCAAGCACAGAGTTAGCAATAACAGCAGTGTCCCCACCTCTACCATTGAGGCGTGGCTTGTCAACATCCATCATTAACATGTGCCTCAGACTGGGTTGAGAATGAGAAGGTCTTAACGGTATTTCCTAGCATAAGGTTTGCATTTAGGAACATATATTTAAGAATAGTAATAAAAAAAAGTATGTTTGATTCTCCAATAATTACATCATTTAAGTATTTTCTTATTTGCAATGCATACATTAAATTTCATTGTTAACTCATCTGAACAGGATATGCTGCTTACTGGTTTGAAAACGTAAATCACGTTTGTAGCCTACTTGCTCTAAAAAAATGACAGGCATTTAGGGGCCCCCTCTCCATATTTATAAAACTCTGCAACAAACAAAAAATGATAACCAATGATTTTTCAGTTGCCATTACAAGATCATCACTCAGACGAGGATTGGTCATGGAAGTTTGTAAATAGGTTTTAACCAAAGTTAAAACAGATGCTCATTGCTTACAGTGGATAACGGAAGAGTTACGACTACCTTTATCATTTTTAATATACAAGTAGAAATAATAGCAAGTAGCCATTTAGAGATGTACCAGCTCAAAAAGAGAATAAAAATTAGTGGTGGTGTGAGTTCAGGTTTCCGTTCCCCTCTTCAACTCATTAACTTTTTAATTAGTTAATTAAATTTTTTTTTTCATTTACATAGAAAATGAGTGTACTTACTGTAATTTTTTTTTTTTTTGGTAGTCTTTTCCTTCCTTTTTTGACATCCAGATTTGAGTTTCTGTGTATTTGGAGGTTCCAGAGGTTTGGCAGGTTTCATTTTTTGTGGTTTAAAATTATATAATTATAATAGGCGTTCAGGTGTTACAATAAGACGTTACGAGAGAGAGGCTTGACAAAACGTTTGTCAAATGAAGTCCCGAATTATGAACGCTTTCCTTCAAGTCTTAACTTAACAGAAACTGATATTTGGGGCCCCCCCAGACAAGCTTGGCAGGGGCTTCCACCCCTGTTGGCCCACCCAAATGGTTCCTACAGTATATTAATCACCGCCTTATGCAGAAAGCTAGTAGTAGGCTGCTTAGCTTCACATTTGTTTATAGCATACCATCTACCTATAGAGGTAGCTCAAGTTGTTTTAAAGTAAATTATATTTTATTATGTCCAACACATATGTGTGTTTATTGTTTACAGCTATGCCCAAATGTTTTGCATCACCCTATAGAATGTTTCATAGTCATTTAAACCATGCTGAATGTAACGTTAACATATTTCATTGCATACCACTTTGTAGTTTTCCATATACTTCATGATAAACAGGAAAAAATTGAAAATTTGGAAATCTACCCAGAAATACTGCACTATTATTGTGGCCTCTGGTGTGGTGTTATTTTCAGATACGCTGTAAAAAGTGACACGCAGCTCACTGCCTTGCCTAAACAACCTCCTCCAAAAAAGCAGGGAAGCGCCTATCAAAACAGGTACTTTATGCTGCTTTCAGTCTTTTACATCTTTATATTTAATTGATATTTTTTCACCATTAAGATAATAGTATGCAAATATTTACATATGCAATACATTGCGTCTTCTACATTTTCTTACTTGTCCAACTTTATGGTGGACTTCTCATTTTGTCTTGTTCATGGTGATTTTTTTTTTCCTCTCTTTAGAGAACTTGATTGTTTATTTTTAGATAAGTTAACAAAAAAATAACGTATAATTTATGGTAAATGTACCCATGTTTGACAACAGGAAAATACCCATCAGATCGCAGTTAATTGCACCTGTACCAAAATGTGACCATTTACTACTTTCTGACATTACACAGGTTAAGTTTTGGTATGTGTCACTTTCTAACACTACACCAGTAGACTTTTGCGATATCACTTTGTCGTTTCTTTGATTACATTATGTTAAATAAAACTTCTAAATTATGTTCATATAGATTGATTTTTTAATTCTCAATCCTGAAATTCTAGGTGATGCAAAACTTTTGGCCATAGATGTATATTGAAAAATACATGTTCGTGTCAAACAGGATTGTTAGTTCAAGAAGGTGCAACTACAAATAAATTGCACGAAATATGTACCTCTTTCTAATCCAGTTTCACTATGAAACCAAGTAGTATTGTGTGACAAGCTGTATTTATTTTTAGTTTAAAATAAGTTTGTTGTATGGCAAGGTGTACTTATGAGAAACATTTCAGATATTATTTGTATTGTATTTGAAAGAATTGAGCAGATATTTGCAAACTGAGTAAAACACAATAAAAAAAGAAAAGCATAGGCAATGTTTCTGCCATTTAACAATGAGTTATATTTTAATGTGACTGTTCGGTCTGTGTCTTTTTATCATTGAAACAAAAGTTTTAAACTTAAGAAAAATAACCAGAGCTTGCCAATGCTCTTGTGCCTTCTATACTTTCTTGTACGCTGCAAAGTAAACGTGTGCTAACATGAGGCTCCTTTTGTTCTCCAAAAGTAAGATATCATGAACTGTGACAACACATTACATTTCTGGTGGTTACAGTTTTGTTCAGGAAGGCATGTGCATACTGTATAAGCTATATACAAAATTTAGTTTTTTAAATATATAATTACACATACTGCACAGAGTCTAACCTCTCACTCGCATCCAGCACCTATGTGTACAATTATTTTTAAATCTGACATCGATATTTTGGACAACCTGCCTCCAGACATATTTTATAGACATAACGTGACAGTGTGAACAGACCGTGTATGCCATTGACGTGTTAAGTAGGGGACAGGCTCATTTGTATACCTCTGACAACTGGTTAGATAAAATCCCTCAGTAACAATTCGTGATGGTAAATCACATCTAAACCCATTAATGGCCGATACAATAACCAGGCAGTAGTTTTATAAATCGCGTGTTAAATACTGCACGGTCATTTATTTATTTATTTATTTAAATTGCCTGAAACTACCGCCATCTTTTATGACTATGGCCCTTATTGGCTGTCATTTGCAATTAAACATTTGAGTGAACAATTGGCAAGCACAGACTAGAAGAAAACAGCAAGCTCTCACATGCTGGAAGGACAATTAATTTCAACTCAAACTCCGCTTCCACAGCAGATGTATAAAATTGATTTGGATAATACAGGATGACAGAGAGGAAAATGAGTGCACAATTTATGGCAGGACTTACCTGTTGTCAAGGGGGGGGGGGCGGTGTCAAAACTAAGGGTGGTGGTGGGGGGTTGCCTGCACAGGGGCAGACTATTACGATGAACAATGACTTGTAACATCTGCAGACAAAACCAAAAAAATACAATTCCACCAGATAATTTAAATAGACCAGATTTTAACAGAATTGTAAACACAAAACTATTCAGACAAAAAAGTGTAGATAGCATGAATGAATTAAAAGTATGTCATTTCACATCTACAAAATAAAATAAACTCAAAGCACTACAACTCCTGAAAAACTTTAAAGGCCATGTGTTTCTTATAGAGGAAAACTCCCTCACAAAAGGTTTTTAAGTACAGTTTCATAGAAATAACTATTTGTATCTTTGCAAACAAATGTTATTTTGTTTTTGGGCGATCAAAGCATTTGTTTCTCTTTCATGAACTATGACCTTACATAGCCCACATCAAACAGTATATTTTATCAAAAAAACAATTTCCAAATTAAAAACCTATTACAACTCATAAATTTAACAAGGTAAATAACAATTTTAGGGGCTAAATATTCTTCATCAGAACCATTGTTGTCATTCTTTCAGTGCCAGCCATTACCTCAAACCTTATAACTTTTTTTGCAGTGCTAAGAGGTCTATTATAAGCAAGCGATTATTTTGCCAGACATTGTCATTATTTACAACAAAATCCAGTATGAAAGGTTAACAGTGCTACGTTTATTTAAAACAAAAACTAGCTCGTGGCCAAAATACTAATGCCTTTGAGGCATGTCATGATCATGTGTGATTTGCAACAAATTGTTACATTCTTTTGCACATTAAAAAGGTATTAATTTCATAGGTCTTTAGCAAGTCTAATGAATAATTAAACAATTATACAAACATTCTATATCTATATCTATCTATATATATATATATATATCTATCTATATATATATATATATATAAATATGTTTGGAAATTTAACAAACATCTACAGCACATGTTGGGCTAAATCATATTTATTGCTACAGCTGGACGGCTGTAGTGGTGAGGTCATGGACCAGGAAGCAATATGAACACACAGGAAATTGCTGGGCTTAAACTGCCGTAGCAGTATATTTATTAAAATTAATAAAAGTGACACAAACAAAACAGCATGAGGGCCAAACAAAAGAATTTCAAAAGATAACACAGGAACAAATAAATCAAATTAAACAAGTACCTACTCAGGTTCAAGGGTAGATAGCAACCATTCTACAAAACACTCTTTCAGATTCTCTAGCTCTCTCCTAACTACACTCCACTCCCACCCATCTGGAGCGGGGTTCTTATATAGCAGGTGGCTAGGAGTTAATTACCCAATTGGCAATCACTTATCTCCTAACCACCTGCATTCCACAGGTGTAGGCAGGGAGAGGAAGTTAACCCTCTCCCTGCCGAAACAAACATTAAATGACACCCGTCTGCACATGCAAATGCAATTCATTAGAAACAATAATAGTTATTTAAAGAATGCACAATTGCAAAACAGACAATACTAAACCATAACAATAATAACAACAAAACACAATAATAAAGCCAATACAGACAGTTATATTATCAAAACAAAACAGCCATAATTATAATTAAAATAATAGTAATAAAACAAACAATATCTCCATCACATATGCCCCCTTTGTGCACAGCACACATGGCCCTACCGGCCACCTCCCCCTGAACTGGGAACTAAGGCTTCCAGGGACACATACAGTGACTCTCAAAATTATTCACCCCCTTTGGACTTTTCCACATTTTACTGTGTTGCAACATGGAATCAAAATGGATTTAATTAGGAGTTTTTGCCACTGATCAACACAAAAAAGTCCATAATGTCAAAGTGAAAAATAAAATCTACAAATTGTTCTAAATTAATCACAAATATAAAACAGAAAAAAATTGATTGCATAAGTATTCACCCCCTTTGCTATGACACACCTAAATAAGCTCTCGTGCAACCAATTGTCTTTAGAAAGCACATAATTAGTTGAATGGATTCCACCTGTCTGCAATTAAGGTGTTTCGCATGATTTTAGGTTAAATACACCTGTCTCTGGGAGGTTCCACTGTTTGTTAGTACATTTCCTAACAAAAACTACATCATGAAGACAAAGGAACATTCAAATCAAATCCAGAATAGGGTTCTTCAAAAGCACCAATCAGGGGTAGGATATAGGAACATTTCCAAGGAATTGAATATCCCCCGGAGCACAGTAAAGTCCATTATTAAGAAATGGAGAGAATATGGCACAACTGTGAATCTGTCTAGAACAGGTTGTCCTCGAAAACGAGTAACCGGGCTAGAAGGGCACTAGTCAGGGATGCCACCAAGAGGCCTATGGCAACTCTAAAGGAGTTACAGTCTTCCATGGCTGAGCTGGGAGACACTGTGCATATGGCAGCAGTAGCCCGGGTGCTTCACAAAGCTTTCCTTTATGGGAAAGTGGCAGAAAGAAAGCCATTGTTGAAAAAATCTCATATCAAATCTCAGCTAGAGTTTGCCAGAAGACATTTGGGAGATTCTGAGACTAAGTGGAAGAAGATTCTATGGTCTAATTAGACCAAAATAGAGCTTTTTGGTCTCAATGCTAAGCGCTATGTTTGGCGCAAGCCTAACACTGCACATCATGCTGATAACACCACCCCTACTGTGAAAATGGTTGTGGTAGCATCATGTTATGGAGATATTTCTCTGTGTCAGGGCCTGGAAAGCTCATGAAGATAGAGGGCAAAATGCACCCCATGGATGCAGCAAAGTGCAGAGAAATCCTTTAGGAAAACCTGCTGAAGTCTGCAAGAGACCTGGGACTTGGGAGAAGATTTATCTTCCAGCAGTACAATGACCCCAAACATACAGCCAAAGCCACACTGGAGTGGCTTAAAAACAAAAACGTCAATGTCCAAATAGACTCATGGCTGTAATTGTTGCCAAAGGTGCCTCTACCAAATATTGACTCAAGGGGGTGAATACTTATGCAATCAATTATTTTCTGTTTTGTATTTGTAATTCATTTAGAACAATTTGTAGATTTTATTTTTCACTTTGACATTATGGACATTTTGTGTTGATCAGTGGCAAAAACTTCTAATTAAATCCATTTTGATTCCATGTTGTAACACAATAAAATGTGGAAAAATCCAAGGGGGGGTGAACACATTTGAGAGCCACTGTAGGTATTAATAAGGCTGATATTTCCTTTTCCTGATATTATAGCAGAAATGCTATCAGGGCCACTGCTGGTTGTTGCAACACTGCCAACAACAAGGACGACAATGCACAGGGTGGCTCCTTTGAACAATGTAGTTCAGGCAGCGAAAATGCTGCAGATAGCTATGCCGACAACGGCAGGGCCTGTGACGGCATTGCTGTCAGACAGCACGTCAGCTGGTTCCTCCACCTGGACAGCAGCAGTCCCGGGCTGTGGCAATCAGGCAGTCCTGGGCAACGGCGAGCAGGTGACGGCAAGCAGGCAACCCTGAGCCAATTGCTACAACTGTTGTTTGTTTGTTTTTCATGAACGTGGGTCCACTATGAAGCCTAATTGCTGAAGTGAATGTTAGCAATGAACCTAATCTGAAGGCTTTAGTGACATGGTGATGCAAGTGTTGCCCTTGTGAAATAGAGATTTGATTGCATAATAATGTGTGCATACAATAGGTTCAAGAACTGGCCCCAGCGGCTTTGATGGGGGGGGGGGAGTATGAAAAATACTCAGACCCCTTCACTTCAAATAGAATCTGTGTTTTTGTGAACAGGTTGGCTGTAGGGGTGACATCAGGCCAGAAAGGAGTACACAAAGACAGGCAGTACTGGCAGTTGAAACTGAGACGCTGCGGCGCTCAATACATTTATTAAACAAACAAATAAAAGATTTAAACCAAAAAAAAAACAGCACACGGCACTTGAGGCCAAAATAAATAGACAAACAAAACAGACAGTGGACGAACAGACCAACAAACACGGTGAGTCTAAGCAACTGTTATATTTACTTTTTCTTTGATTTCATTTTTAATTCTCTCCTCTCCACACACCGAACACACAACCCCAAGTGAGTAAAACATGCATCATGCATATATATATATATATATATATATATATATATATATATATATATATATATATATATATATCTATATACTGTTGTGCCAGGATTCAATTACTAATTAATTATTCACTTGAATACCAGCACCTGAACTAATTTGTGCAATCCCTGTGCCTAAATACAACTATATATTTTAAATCACTTGTGCTACACAGACCCATGTATATCCCATGAACCAATACCTATACACCAACATTAACACACCACATGCAACACATAACACAAAATCCACACATGGGTGGGGCACACTCCCACATACCTCCTCCATTGTGCACAGCACACATGGCCTCAATGGCCACCTCCCCCCTTAAAATCCCAGAAGTCTTGTTTAAAGTCCAGGGCCAAGAACAGGGACTTCAAGGGGTTCATGGGCGACAATGTTGCCAGTAACCAGGCAATGCTGTCAGCAGACACTCTCCTGCTGCTCTCCCTCTGGCGGTGAAGGCAGAGGCAGCTCCTGCTGCTCTGCTCCTGTCGGTGGAGGTTGTAGAGGCAGAGGCAGCTCCTGCTGCTCTGCTCCTGCAGGTGAATATGGTGGAGGCAGAGGCAGCTACTGCTGCTCTGCTCCTGCCGGTGGAGGTGGTGGAGGCAGAGGGAGCTTCTGCTGCTCTCCCTCCTGTGCTGGTGGTGGGAACAGCTCCCCTGTCTTGGCTCGTGCTCTGTTTTTTGGCTTGTTCAGCAACCATATTCCAAAGCAAAATTGATTAAAGAAAAAAAAAAAAAAACTTAGGATCTGATTAACTTTTCATGCCAGGGTTGTTGAAGCTGTGGCCATCATACCCAGCCAGGGGGTGCTAATGAGAGGCGAAATGGCAGCAAGGAAAACTCAAAAACGCTTCCCTGAAAGGCGATGCAGAGATATTTTCTGTGCACAGGATTAATAGGGACATGAAAATACACATTTTGGATTGGGTGAAAGACGCCACCCTCCTTCGGCACCAAAAAATACCTTGCATAGAACCCCTCCCCTTGGGAGATGGGTTCTACGAGGTGGATGGCTTGCTTGAGAAGTAATGAAGCTACTTCTTGTTAGAGGGACGAGTCTTGGAGAGGACTGCTCATAGATGTAACCATGATCCCTTGAAAGGGAGGAGGACCTGCATGGAATTGATGTAACCGATGTGTACAGTGGCAAGCACCCAGCTGTATGAGGTGCAAGTGTGCCAATATTATAGCTGGTGTTGTGTGAAGGGTTGCTTCCCAGCACCACGGATGGCTCTCTAGTGCTAGCAGGGGACATTGCGCCCTTAAACTTATCCAGTCTCCTGTGTAGTAGCTGTGGCTGAAATGCTGCACAGATAGAGCAAAACCTCTCATCTCCAAGCGCAGAGGATGTGTGCTGCATGTCCAGGCACCTGACACAGAGGAGGTGCTTTACTTGTGCAGGAATAATCACCTTGTAGGACGTGCATGCATGGAACTTAGCCATGCTTGCAGATAGTATCGATGTGCTGGGGTATCTAAGCACAGAGGCTCTAAGCCACTGAGGGCAGCGAGCACCTAGGGCACGTGCACCAAGGGCACCAGGGACATGCTGGGGTGCTGAAGCACCGAGGCACAGAGTGTCTAAGCATCGAGGGCACCAAAGCACAGAGGTACAGAGGTTCTGAGGTACCACGGGCAGTGAAGTACCAAGGGCGGCAAGCACCAAGGGCTCATGCACCAAGGGCACCAAGGGCACCAGGGACATCCTGGAGTGCCGAAGACTGAGACACAGAGTGTCTAAGCATTGAGGGCACTGAAGTACCTAGGCTCTGAGGCATCGAGGGCATCAAAACACTCGAATGAGAGGTCTTTCACAGACTCAATCACAGCACTGGAGATGTTAATATACATACCTCTCTTCTAGATGTGAGAAGCGGAAGAGGAAGTGAGCTCCGTAGAGTTACTGTTTGTTCCCTCGGGAGGCAGAAACCGAGGATGTCACTCCACAGAGGGGCCTATCGACAGCTCTGACATAAAATGCTCAGTAAATACCTGACCTGCGGCAGGCAATCCCAAAAGTATTGGATGGTGGTTGTCTTCGAATTGAAAGAGAACAAATTGTTCTTGACAAGAGAACATATATGATATATAATATATATATATATATATATATATATATATATATATATATATATATATATATATATATAGAAGAATGACAAAAACCACTACAAACAAAAGAAGAAAAGTGAATGCAAAGTGTCGTGTTTTTAAGCAAAGGCTCTGCCCTTATCACAGACTTTGATTAGGAATTCATCCTCCACACTGACGCTTCTGATGTTGGTCTGGGGGCAGTCTTGTACAAGCAGGTTGACAGAGTAGAACACCCCATCCTATATATAAGTAAAAAGATTCTTCCATGGGAGCGTAACTAATAGGGAAGGAATACTTGGCCATTAAATGGGACACTCAGACCTTACGCTACTACCTACTGGGGCATTCATTCAAACTTATCACTGACCACACCCCTCTCAGATGATTAAGCACAATGATAGATAGCAATGCCTGATAATTTGGTGGTATCTGGTGCTGCAACCCTTCACGCAGGGAAAGATCACCAAAATCTAGATTACTTTTCCCGGGAGGGGGGTGTAATGGGGAAAGTAGATTCAGCCTAGTGCTCCTTTAGCTCTACTCTGAGCGGTGAGATATGTGACAGAGAGCGAATTAATCCTATTCAACAATCTCCCTTCAGACCTGTGAGGGCATTGTATAACCGGAGCAAAGTGCCCTGTAATGGATAGTTTGGCAGTTCATTCCTGGGTCAGTCGGAAGCCAGTCATCCAAGAAGGAGGCAGGTCCACAAAGCAGAAGTCAGCACATTAATGTGGTGTTTCTACTTTGGCAAATGCACATTTACCCAAGTTGGCTGTCAGCCAGGCTACCCTCAGAGACTGCAGGACTGCTATGACCCTAGCCAAATGCTCTTGCCAGGTGGAGCTGTAAGTAACCACATCATCAATATGGTCCATTGGTCTCTGAAAGACATTGAGCGCACCATGTAACTGCATGGTTGTGAAATAAAACAGACCATCAGGGGCAGAAAATGTAGTTTTCTCACGTGATCTGTGTGTTAAGTGGATCTGCCAGTGTCTCTTTGTCAAGTCCAAAGTCAAGGTGAACTTTGGCATTCCCAGTCTGTTGAGAAGCTCGTCGACCCGAGGCATGGGGTAGGCATCGAGCTTGGCAATAGCGTTTACCATACGGAAATCAACGCAGACATGGTTGGTGCTGTCCTTTTTGGCGACTATAACAATTGGACTGCACCACTCGCTCACTCCAAGTTCGAGCATCGCCCACACCTGTTCGCTAATGCTACTTCATCAACTTTCCGGGATCTGGTAAGGTCTCTCTTGAACCGTGGTACCTGGTGGAGTGATAATGTCATATTCAACAAGATTAGTTCTGCTGGGCACGTCAGAAAAAATAAAAAAACATCATTGAACTCTTCAATTAACTTACACAGATCTGTCTTCTGTTCCCCCATTGGAATGTTCTGTATGCTAGGGGGCCTCTATACAGGGTCCAAAATCATCCTCTGCTTCACCTAGAGCTATAATAAGGCCTCACTTGCCTGCCAGGGCATCAATAAATTGACATGGTAAATTTCCTTTTCATTGCGGCGATCGGGCTGCCGAATTTAATTGACTAGCCCGAATCACCTCATATGGCCCCTGCCATTTAGCATACAGTTTGATTTCGGTGTGGGAAGAAGCAGCATTACCTTATCTCCTGGTCAAAGGTCAGAATATCTGCATTTTGGTTGTAATGCTTCTGTTGCCAATGCTGAGATAATTTTAGATTGTTCTGGGCAAAACGACCGACAAACAAACAAATCCAGGTGATCAAGGAGTAGGAGCACATGCTGCACTACATTTTTGGATGAGCCTTTGTGCTCATCCCACCCCTCTCTCAACAGATCAAGGATGCCACGAAGCTTTCTGCCATAGGACAGCTCAAAGGGGGAGAACACCTCTTTTACTGCAAAAAGGAAGTAGGGAAGGAATGCTACCCAATGTTTCTGCTCTTTGTTCACAAATAGTCACAGCATCTGCTTTAATGTTTCAGTAAATCATTGGTTAACTACAAAAAAATTTGCTGGTTAAGTTTGGCTGCCTGCTTTGAGAAGTTTTTGTTACCGTGGGATTCTCTAGTGCAATACTTTGAGAGAGAGGCATTTGGGAATGGGTCACCGATTCTGGCAACTTGGGTTATAGTTGCCAGAATATCCATGACACGCTACAATCTCCTAAATTCATTCTATATCTAAGTTTCTTGAATTGGGTTTTGCCACTTCTCGCATCAATGAATCTAGCGCTGCAGAAAGAGAACTCAAATCTATACAATGCATACTGTTCTCTGGAGAAATACTGCATGGTAATTTTGAAGCCATTTAAACGTCTTTCATAACTCCAAGCGACCTGTCTATCCCTAGTGCCAAGGTCACAGAGATACTGAGGGAGTGTAAGGAGCAGCACTACTTGCCAGAAATGTAGATTGCTAAGGTAAAAGCATTGTTTTGAATATGCAAAACAAACTTGAACTGTCATTCAAGTCCAGGTTTTCTGAAAACGAGCTGGTGAAATGCATACTTTATTTGGACCCCTGCAACCAAAAGCCACCAGTCTCAGAAATTCAGAAACTTGCTGCACGATTTATAAAGCACATTAACTCCAGCAAAGTTGAAATGCAATATACATTGTACTGCGAGGATGAGGCTGTGAAGACACTTTTCAACTCAGACTGCTATGGCAGTGACGTTACCAAATTATGGTGTATTTTGTTTAAGTCAAGTAGTGAGGATGAATACAGTGAACTAGCAAGGCTGTCACTTCTTTTACTGACACTGAGCTCTGACACCTGTTGCTGCGAACGAGGCTTCAACCACATGAACTCAATTAAAGCATCCACAAGGAATCTCCTTGAGAACTGTCGTGTTGATGCATGTCTACGTATTGCAACTGCAACAACAAGCACAAAGGATTTCGATGTAGCTGCGGCGGCAAAGTTCATTCAAAAACACTGAGTGAGTTGAATTTATTATTATTATTATTATTATTATTATTATTATTATTAGTAGTAGTATATGTACTATAAATTCTGCTGTTACCGATATATCAGATTGTCAACACGTACTGCGTGCTATCGTAAGCTATATACAGTTGTGCTGCTCTTCACTGATATTCGTGTGCTTAGCTCCTCTATATATATGGGAGAATGTGCTTTAAATCGGACTGTGCTCTGCTGTTTGCTATACACCCCCCATGTCCGTCACGGAGTCCGGTAATTTTGTTACGTGTCCGTCGCGCAACTTGGTGGTGCCGACCCCTGATGAAAATTCATGTTCGTCCCAGCACAAAAAAAAAAAAAAAGCAAAATATAAATAGATACTGATCAAATTTTTATTTAGTACTCAGCAAAAAGATAAAGAACATTAGTGACAGGTACTGCTGCCACACTAGGTCCGTGCTTGACTCCCACATGTCTGGTACATTGAGAGGAGCCAGAGTAACATCTGGATGGCCCAGCAACCTCTTGGTCACACTGCGTACTGACTCCCTTTGAGTGGCGTTTGATACCATCCAAGCTCTCTCCAACCAGCCCCCAGCCTCGTTTTAGTGATGCCCTCTTTCTTTGTTTTTCTAGGATGAAAAAGGGAAGAAAACAAGTCAGCTTACAGGGGGAAAGTCTCACCAATTGTTTCCCCTGCTGTGACTGCCATGTTTACATTTGCATTTGGGACTATCGTTTTAATTAATTGTTTGAAGTTTGGCCAGTCCCGGCCCAAAATTACGGGGTGCTGCAGCCTTTCCACCATCACCACTATGAGGTGGTGCTGTTTTGGTCCTACCGATGTGTATGTTTTCAGTGTGGAGTATGTCGCCGTGTCTCCATGAGATCACCACCTTGCCTTGTGGCTGCCACAACACTTTACCGACAACCACATAAATAATACAAGGCTCCTCCCGACCATTTCCCCGTTTCTTACCTGCTTCTGATGCCAAATAACATGCATGTGGGATGGCACCTAGAATAGATAGGGGGAGCAGAAGGCACTGGGGTTGCATATCTGACAGCAGGTCAGGGGCATTAATATACCCTAGCTGGAGGCCAGCCGTCACCTCCATGGTACAGAGGTTGGGCTGCCGATTAGGGTCAATGATCTGGGAGGTCTTGGTCCGGGTATAGGTGTGGGTGGTATAGTTGTGGGTTATGGTGATGTAGGGTGTGAATCCAGCCCCTGGTTGCTCTGTGGTACTGGAGAGGTGAGTAGTCCGGCCCTGGATGAGGTCAGGTAGTCCTCGTAGTCCTCCTCCAGCTTGATAGAGGATTGTGGCATCGTATCCAAGCCTGGGTCTCGGGGCCTACCACATGACAGAACTGTTCCTTCACAATGGGTTCCCCCAGCAGTACTCCCGTTTTCTGGAGGGGATTGAGCCAGTGGGTCATGTGGTCACACAATCACTGGGCAGCCACCCTGGGGCGGGTATCTTGCCGTCTCTGGTACTCCCTGAAGTGCACTTAATGAGTTTCACCCATGATATTCAGACATCGGAGGATGGCCTGCTTCACAAACCCGTACAGACGGGTATGCAGCGTTGGTCATGGCCTGATAGGCTGCTTGGGCCTCACCGATTAGTCCGCCCAGTTGGCTAGACCAGTACTCCTGTGGCCATGACGCGGTGGTAACCAGTCATTAAAACGCCAACAAATACACCTCTGGGTCATCCTCCGCCATCATTTTCTGTACACGTACGTGCCTTAGGTATCGTTAATATGGATCCGTGCTGGTGTTGATACGAACCTCTCAATCAGAGCCGTGTATCTCACCTCTCTCTCTCTCGGTAACTTCCCATCTATCATCCAGAGCTTGCTCCAGCGCGGATAGTGCAGTGACATGCATATCCGTTTTCTGTCACCATGTGTGGCAAAGTGGCTAGTAGTGCATAGGTGTAGAGGTGATGCAGTGCTTAATAACAACAGTCCAACAACAGTTCCAATGGTAAATAACAAAGCTTTATTAAGGCTTTTAAATAACCCAATGTGTATAGTTGGCAAAACCATAGGGTTCAGTCCTGAAATAATAACAAACACACACTTTAAGACACCTATACGTTCACCAGTACAACAGTGAGTGCTCTGGGGGCAAGTGGTGGTGTGCTTTACAGTGGTACTGTGCAGTCTGGGTTTAATGCTGGCTTGACAGCGACAGCTCCCAGATTTTTAGCCATCTACAATGACAAACAAGACACAGACAGTACAACACTAATCACTCACAGTTTCTCTATTCTTCATGGTCAGTCCGTAACCATAATGGAGGAACAGGTCACTGGGGCCACTTCCCCTAAATACCCTCCCTCACCCTCTGTTACGGTGGCGCAGCCAATGGAAGGCTGGAGAGATGGCTGCACTGAGCTGGAGGAGCTCCTCAGTGGTCTGGAGGACCAAGGCTGGTGCCTTGCCTGCGGGGTGTACGGGCACGTGGTGGCTGTCTTCCCCTTCCAAGAGGAGGAGGAGGAACCGGCCCAGGAGAGGCAGGTGAGGAGAAGGAGTGGCAGGAAAAAGCTGCGGCAGCAACTGCAGCAACAGCAGGAGGAGGTCGGAGATGACAGTTGGGAGGGTTTTTTAAAGAACCCCGTGGAGTTGTGCCCCGCCGGGCTGACAGTGGGGGCACCTAAAGAACACCAACGGGCAGGTTGACACCCCGTGGGGCGTCATACATGCAGAGGTGGCCTTAAGTAATGCAGAGAGGGGAACATTGTAGTTCTCACCTTCATTGTCTAGCGCCCCAGAAGGCACGCAGATGGGGGGTCTCCAGCACCCAGATGGGGGGACCGTGAGCATCCAGTGCCCCGACGGGGGGGGCCGAGAGTCACGGACTAATGTGTTTCCCCTCCGCCTAGGCAGAAAGTTACTGCTGTTCCACTCCGCCAACAGAGGAACGAACTGACGGCAAGAGGGAGGAGTCAGTGCACACCTTAGTCGCGGAGATGCGAGCGGAGAGTTCACGACAGTCCAAGTAGGTCCAGCCGTAAAGACCTCTCGGGGTTCTCAATTAGATGTTAGTATTCAATGTTAACATGTCGAACGACTGACTTTTTGGTCGTGCTTTATTTTAAGTCGGTGTTAGGCAAAAGGCTGAACATAGTTTCTCGTTTTGTCTGTCTGTTTGTTTGGCCAACGTGCCCTTTATTTTCAGTGTTGTGTGCTTTGTTTAAATCTTTTGTTAGTTTTTTTATTAATAAATATGCTGACCGCCATAGCGTCTCAGTTTTCATCCGCCAGTCCTTGTTGTGGAGTGTGTTTCTGGTCTGATGTCACCCCTGCAAAGCCATCCTGTTCACAGGTATGTATTCTTTTTTTCTTTTTTTTTGTCACTATATGAAAATAAATATATATTTGGAATGTACAATACACTGATACTGACACTGTTTATATTGTTGTATATTATGTGTGAATATTGGTAACAAAGAGGAAATTTTAATATATTATATATAATATATATATGTGTAATATCTGGTATATTATATATATGGCTATATATTATATATAACATGTAACATGGCAGGATGTTGTCATGTTGCACAACAAGAAATCTCATTGTGTTGGGTGTGTAGCTGCCTTTACTCACAACCTCTTTCCCAAACAGTTACTTTTATTTTGGTATCCAGTCTGGGCTACTCACTCCTTCATAGCAATTGTAATCTGTTTTTAAGATTTACAAGGACCACATTTTCTAACCACATGAAAATACAAAGGAAGACATTTCGATTAATATGAGACAGAGCTGAAAGTAGACCAATGCTGTTTCAACATATTGTATAAAAGTTGCAGTAATGAATCCATATTGAAACATCAACCCACTGATACCAAGGTATTTAGGAGAGGTATTTAGGTGGGTTTGTGTAACTCCCCTAGATTACAAAACAGTTTCATCGAACATACCTGGCATTGCATCATGCCCCAGAGCACTCCCTTTAAATTGAAACCATTTAGATGTAATTACTGGGCAAATTACTTACAAACAGATACAGTGTTTTGTTATCAATAAACAGTAAACTAAGTGTCTTGTTTATTTTGTGTTGGAGTTACTGACAACACAGATTTGTAATTATTAGTAATTAATGTATCCAAAGGTGCTGGTACATGTATAGACATAGAAAATGTTATATTTGTCTGCTTACAAAATAAAACATGTTATTTGACAGTCTATCAAGAATTATTGTAGACAAGGAATGTATTCATCTACACATAGCATTACTTGTAAGAATCCCATTGTGGGAAGGAGTAGAAACAAGTTAAAACATGGACAGAGCCTTACTTTGGCAATGCTGTCATCCTGGCACACCCTGAGATCAAAGTGCCATATATAACTCAATGCTTCTAGAGTACAATAATAATTTAGGTTGTAAACATGCTTAGTTTTACTTAATGTCTTATGTGCAAAGCCTGTTGCTTGAACATGCTAGGAGGATTATTGATTCAAGGGGAAAACAAACCTGCCTTCCATTTTTCCCCTACATATTTTGGTTTGGTATTTGGGTATTCTCCAGTATGTAAATCATTACATAATGCCTTTGTAATCTAGCTTGACAATAAAGGGACTGTGATTGTAAAGGTAGTGTTACGTATGAACCGCTGCAGGACAAGCTGTCATATTCCAGAGAAGCCAAAAAACAAACACCTGAGGAATTCTATACCAAACCAATATACAGTCAATGTACGAAAGCAGTATACGTCATATGTATATATATATATATATATATATATATATATATATATATATATATATATATATATATATATATATATATATATATATAGTATATGTAACACAGCAAGGAGGGGGTTAATATCCTCCATGCAGGAGGAAAAACACTTCAAATGCATGTTTTGTTTAATTATTTGATTGTTAATTATCCCTTGCACCTGGCTATCATTTTAAATTAGAGCCAGGTGCAGGGTATTTAAGCAGAGAAGTCAGTCTGCTCGGGGCTGCTGAGTAGGAGGAAGCAGAAAGTGTGATCTGCTTCCGAGCAGTCAATACACTAGTAAGTACTGTGTAAAACTGTTTGTTTTGTTTTTGACAGGTAAACGGCTTAGCCATCCAGTGTGTTAGTCAGGGACCTGGTCAAAGTTTAGTTAGTGCTCAAAATGAGCTAGGTGTTTATTTTGTTGGTTTATTTTTGTGTATTAAAAAAATAGCATGTAAGTGCTTTAAAAATCAATTTCTGTGTGTTGGGTCATTTTTAAAGGGGCAAACGAATGACCGTGCGTGCCGGCCGGTTACAATACATATACAGTATTCACACCCTACAAATAAAGTCACATTTTGAATGTGACATGTGACAATTACAATGTATGCACAGTTTTTCAAACAATTTATTTATTTTTTTATTCAAAGCTGTAGTGGTTAAACTGAGCACTGTTATATGAGGAGGAGATTAAATGTCAGCAAAACTTGCAAAGAAAATGTACAAAATGAAATTTACTGGTTGCATAAGTATTCATTCCCTTAAGTCAGTACTTGGTACTTTTGCAGCAATTACTGCTATGAGTCTATTTGGATAGATCTATACTAGCTTTGCACAGTAGGATGGTGACATTCACAGGAAAATTGCTCCAGTTCTGATAAGTTTGTTGGTGATCGTCAATGGACTGCAATCTTCAAGTTTCTCCATAAATTTTTGATTGGATTTAAGTCAGGACTTTGACTGTGCCACTAAAGAACATTAATTCTCTTCTTGTTCAACCACTCCAGTGTGGCTAGGCTTTGTGCTTCGGATCATTGTCCTGCTGAAATGTAAATTTCCTCCCCTGTTTCAGAGTCTTGGCTGACTCAAAGGTTTTCCTCAAGGATTTGCCTATACTTTGCACCATCCATTGTCCCTTCTATCCTGACAAGCTTACCAGTCCCTGCTGAAGAGAAGCATCTCTATAACATGATGCTGCCACCACCATGCTTGACAGTTGGGATGGTGTTGGCTGGGTGATGTGCAATGTTGGACTTGCGCCAGATGTAACTCTTGGAATTTAGGCTGAAAAGTAAAATGTTTGTCTCGTCTGACCACAAAATCATTTCCACATGAGTACAGCGTCGTCTAAATGCATCTTTAAATGCCATCTCTCAAGGTCATTGTTGGCTTCAGAGTGACATCCCAAACCAGTTTCCTGCTTGCCCGGCTGCTCAGTTTGGGAGGGCGACCTGATTTGGGTAGTGTCTGGGTGGTATGATGCATCTTTACTTCTTAATGATGGACTTCACTGTGCTAAGAGGGATAACCAGCACCTTTGAAATATTCTTATACCCTTCTCCTGCTATGTGCCTCTCTACCACTTTATCCCTGACTTGTTTTGAAACATCCTTGGTCTTCATGGTTGCTTTGTTGGATCATTATGTGAGTTGTAGCTTGACAGTCTTTATATACCTGCGGGAAATTATCTACAAGTTAAACCACTTTGAGTACACACCGCCTGAAATCATTTCACTAATTTTGTGACCTTTCAAACACATAATTTGCACCTAGCTGATTTAGGGCTGCAGTAACAAAGGGGTTGAATACTTATGCAATTGAGATTAATTTATTTTTCTCTGTAAATCTTATTTCTATTCTATATGCATTTTTGAACTTTATCAATGTAAAGTAGTTTGTGTAGATTCTACACATAAAGCCTAATTTGAAAGCATCATGGAGTACGCTCAGGTGCCAGCAAAATGTGAAAACATTGCAAGGGGTTGAATACTTATGCAAACCACTGTGTGTGTGTGTGTATATATATATATATATATATATATATATATATATATATATATATATATATATATATATGTATAGTAGCGAGCACAGGAATGACTGGAGACACACATCAAGGCTTTCAGGTTCAATGCGGTTTATTAGGCAACTAAGAAGTTAGCACCATCCACACTCTCACTCATACACAGACATCCCTTCCCCAACCAAGAGCATTACCCCACCTCTCAAGGTGACATACAACAATAAAAAAATAACGCAGAAAGGGTTTCAACAATGACAGGTAATACATCACAACAAAAAATGCACTTTACAACAACTAACAACTAAACACAACAAGAAGAAGCAGTTTTCCCCACAAGATTTCCCATTCCCAGTGTATATATATATTAGTGACTTTCATAGTGGGCCACCATCACAAAGTGCTTTACAATATGCAGTATGTATATATAAACTCCAAAAATGCTAATTTAAAAGTATTCATACCCTGACAAGGAAAATGTAATTAATAGCTAGTTGAGGCACCTTTAGCAATAATAACCTCTTTTAAATGATCAGGATATTTGTCAGTGAGCTTTTGGCATGATTCTTCAGTGATTGTTGACCATTCTTCAATGCAAAATTGTTCCAGTTCATTCAAATTCCCAGGACTTCTCTTGTGCTCAGCCTTTTTCAATATTTACCAAAAATTCTCAATTGGATTTAGACCGGGACTTTTACTAGGCCATTCCAGAACCTTGACTTTATTCTTTAACCATTCTGAAGTAGATTTTGGTGTGTGCTTTGGATCGTTGTTGTGTTGGAACGTCCAGTTGCGCTTTACACCAAGTTTTGTAGCGAAGGGTTTGGCCAATATGATGTTTGGCCAATATCTTTTGGTATGCTATGGAATCCATTTTACCATGTATTGGAACTAAATTTACTGTGCCATTAGAGGAAAAACAGCCCCATAGGATATTAGCACCTCCATGCTTGACATTAGGCATGGTGTTCTTTTCTTTGTACGCCTCACCAGACTTTCTCCAAATCTAACAACTATCAGCACGGCCAAATAGCTCGATTTTTGTTTCAGCACTCCACAAAACCTTTAACCAGAACTCATATCTATCATTCAAATGCCGTTTTGCAAACTTTAAGCGATTGTCAGTGTGACGTTTTCAGAAAAGTGGCTTTTTCCTTGGCCTGCGACCATTGGGACCATCACCATACAATACCCGACCTATGATTAAAATGCAAACCCCAGTCACACTTGCAGACAATTCACTTTGAATATCTTTGGCAGTCAATCTCAGATTGTTATTAATATTCCTCACAATTCTTCTACATGTTCTTGGTGAAAGAACCTTCTTTCTTCCAGATTGTGGGAGCGTTGTGACAGTACCATGAGTCTTCTACTTCTTGATAATAGAAACAATAGTTCCAATTTCTAGAAATTAGAAATTTCCAGTGAACTTTTGAGTACAACTGTATGTGTACATCTATCTATCTATCTATCTATCTATCTATCTATCTATCTATCTATCTATCTATCTATCTATCTATCTATCTATCTATCTATCACAAACACAGCATTGCAGTTAAGGTTTTGGATCTGGGTGTAACTTTAGAAATAGCACTTTTCTAAAACTGATAAACACTTGATGACTTTTTAGACTGTTATTTGTTTAAAGGCACTTTTAAAGATGGTATTGACAAAACTTGGAAAATTGGGCCTGCAGCAGACAAGTGGATACGCATTAAGAGGCAAAGCTACATCAATCAATCAACCAATCAATCAATCATTATTTTATATAGCACCTTTCAAGGTGGACCACCATCACAAAGCACTTTACAAGATGCAGTAACAGGAAGAAAATCCATAATACTTCAAATATAGAGAAATGCATAATACATGATATACATAGTTCTAATATACTGCACAATATGTCAAGAAATGTTTTAAGATGCATTCTTTTAGTGTGCCCGTACAATGCTGCATATTAGCTGTAGGCATCTTTACAAGATGACTTATATATATGCTTACACTGTTTGATTTCAATACTTTTAGGATTAACAGGCTGTAAAAATGTAAACTATAAAATGTGATGCACATACTATATGAACTTCCTTAACAAATCAGTCGTCGTTGATGTCATCAAACTGTTATAAAGACAAATGCGGAAGGAGTTGGCTCAGTAGCAGGCACTCAGATTGAAACAGATGTTTACATAAAACATAGCGCTCATGATTACACACCACGTGCTCATTGCCAGCATAGTATTATTTTCTGTAATGGCAACATGAGTAAAAGATTATTACCATCAAAACAGTTATAACAACTGACTTACAGTAGCCTGAATTCAGGAAACACCAAACTAATCATTTACTTTTAGAAAGCTCTTAATAAATGAACCAATGTTAACTATGCTGTGGTGATTTCCCTTGTTTGTATTAAGGTATATACTGTAGCACAATATAAACGAGAGTGCCGATTACATGCATGCTCACTTTATCAAATTATATTACAGCAAATGGAAGCAGATACGTTTGTTTGAAGCCTTGAAAAAGAGTGAAAATGTATAGGTTTGGGGTAAATTACATTGAATGCAGCAGTCACCTCTAACTTGGCTTGATTTCAGAAGTGACACACATCAAAAGCTGCCTACATTCTCTGCTGTTTCATTTCAGTAAATATATATGAATCTCATATATATATAGATATATACATATATATATATATATATATATATATATATATATATATATATATATATACACAATGCATTGAAGCATATAGACCACCTGGGAACTCTGTTTACAGAAGCCAATGTGTAGGACTGATTGGATTGAAATTACATTTTTGTTTTGTTTTAAAGAAATGTTTAGTGAGCCACATAAAATACACAAGCCAAGAAATGCTATATAGTTCTATTTAGTATGAGTACTATATAAATTACTGACATAAAGCATGCAAGGTGTTGGTTGATGAAGGCAACTGACTCTCATTGACACTTGAATTAAAGATTTTTTTTTTTTTTTCTTTTTCACCTCTGCCCTGATCCTTGCTTTGTTCAGCAGTCAGTATTGGAAAGATTATTAAAAAAGTGCCTGCTTCATGCCTGAAAAAAAAACAAAAAAAAAACAGAGAAATGTGGTGTGTGGGTGTTTCGTGCAAAGGCAGTGTCTCCAGAGGTTAATTTGCAGGGAGTTGCTACTGGTTATCACGCATAGTCTTTGTTGGTGCTGCTCTGAAGTGTTTGAAAATAACCCAAACAGGTTATGTAGTAACTGTGATATTATCTAGGTGAATTTCACCTGGGGGGATTCCGTCATAGTCAGAAATGTTTTACTCTGTCTGCACGAACGTCGCCTGGAGGAAGCTTTTACAAGAAAACAACTTGAATACCAAAAAGCCAGGCAATGCCTGTTTGACACTTTTATTTTGTAGTTTGTAGCGTTTTCTGTTTTTTTGTTTTCTTTAAATTATTATTAATAATTTTTTTCTGGTTTAATAATACACACAAACTTTACTAGGTACATATTCAGGAAAATGCCTCATCATGTGTAACTATATAAATTGTTACATCTTGTTGCTTGTAGAAGGAATTATTACTAGTGGTGGGCAATGATATTTCTATACTTCACTGTGCAAAGACTTTGGGGATGTTATTTTCTAAGTAATTGCATCTTCAGCTGCTCTGCATATAAGTGTTAAGTATGGTTTCTTGCCGAATTCTGCATTATTTTAAGAAGTATTTTGAAGTTTTAAAAGTACCTAATTGATACTACCGGAAGTTCACATTTTAAAAATACATTAACATACATGCCAACAGTCCCTATGGACGGGACTGTCCCGATTTCCGAGCAAATGTCCCATCCCGATGCATAGGAAGAAAGTCCCAGTATTTACCCACAGAAAGAAATGAATATATTCAGCACAGTAGAGTTAGTGAAAACCACATGCTGTGCTCTTTGTATGGCTAAGAATGCTTCATTATGTCTATTTTTACTGTCATGATGGTCGTGTCATTTTGAGTTGGGGGGGATACTTCTATTAGATGATAATAGTGTTTTTTGCATAATACTCCTCCCATGTATATGCTGCGTATGACCCCCCCTGGAGAGGAGCATCCTGCTGAACAGTTTCCAAATGTTGGCAAGTATGCATTAACAGCGTAAGTATTCGCAAAATGCAATGAACCACTAACCCATATGCATATCTCAAAATAATGTAGCATGCAAATAGTGCTTGGTACCTAAACACCAATCAATGGAATACAATGGTTAAATAATACTTTAGTGTGTGGTGTTTGCCTACAAGATTGACAATGATTGGTATGAACAGGGTTTGTTGTATCTTAATATAAACAACACTTTGTTATACTGCGTTGGTATTTTTTGCAGTATTAGCAAGAAGAAGCATGTCTCTGAATGCACAAGATTTTTTTTTTTTTTTATCCCACGGTATTGCAATATGGAAATTATTACCAATATTGAACGATATCATATTAAAATATCGATATTGACGCCCATCACTAATTATTACAATACACTATTACAGTACATTTGAGAAAGTTCAATTATAAAAATATATAACAGAAATTTTAAAGGAGCATGCTCATGAATATGCTTTTGTTCATAACTAAAGCAATGGTATGTGTTTCAATAAATATGTTTTTTTTTTATATCTATATATTATGTCAGCTGTTAACTTTTAATAATTCCTGTGCCAGAGTGGAAGCCCTGCACATGTAAGTAGTGTGTGTGTGTGTGTGTGTGTGTGTGTGTGTGTGTGTGTTAGTAGATATTGTATGTAAATATGTATTAGTTTATATATAAGTTTGGCAGGGATACCAGATCCATGTGGGGAATGTGGCTGGGTCTTGATTGATTAATTGACCATCAATCAGATCTCAGCCACATGGTATAAAAGGGAGGAGAAATCTTTTGTTTATGTTTGGAGGAGAGTTCACTGAGGGCTAATTTTTTGTACAGTGTCATGGAAAGGTTTCAGTCAGTGGTAGTTGGGGGTAGGATATTTGTAGCTCGTTTTACTCACACCCCTTGTTAAATATCTTGGTATCCCTGATTAGACAATAAAAAATAATAATAAAAAAAGGTTTTCTACAATGGTACTGATAAGATAGGGATCACGTTGCATGAAAACAAATGTAATTTTGAAGAAGGGACAATTATCTATTCAGGAATACAAAGGGGATTGAATGGGGTAAATGTCCCACCCCTAGTTGTTTGCCACTGGATAACAAATTACTGTATCAATATTCTTGTGAGACAGACAATAGCTGTACCTTCTCTATGATGTACTACAAACTCTGTATTTCGATACGTAGGTATGGAGTGATTATAAAATCATAAAATGGCTTGGATAAATTAGGTGCTGTGATTGGCTGAACAAGATCACATGACCATGTGGTAATTGTTTTATTTAATCTTGAAAATGTTACTCTAAATGCCAATGTTCAATGTAATGTTTAGGGCAAATAGTATGTATGTATATATGTATAATATATATATATATATATATATATATATATATATATATATATATATATATATATATACACACACCACACACACACACACACACACACACACAAACACACATTTGTATTAAATTAATTAAATACAAACTTAAATAACTTGGTTGGATAAGTGTCCACCCCCCTTGTAATAGCAATCCTAAATTAGCAGAGGTGTAACCAATCGCCTTCAAAATCACACACCAAGTTAAGTGACCTCCACCTGTGTTAAATTCTAGTGATTCACATGATTTCAGGATAAATTCAGAAGTTCTTGTAGGTTCCCTCTGCTGGGTAGTGCATTTCAAAGCAAAGACTCAACCATGAGCACCAAGGCTCTTTCAAAATAACTCTGGGACAAAGTTTTTGAAAGGCACAGATCAGGGGATGGGTATAAAAAAATATCAAAGGCTTGAATATCCCTTGGAGCACAGTCAAGACGATTATTAAGAAGTGGAAAGTGTATGGCACCACCAAGACCCAGCCTAGATCAGGCCTTCCCTCCAAACTGGATGACCGAGCAAGAAGGAGACTGATCAGAGATGCTACCAAGAGGCCAATGGCAACTTTACGAGAGCTACAGGCCAAGGCTGGCCAAAGTATCCATGTGACAACAATATCCCAAGCACACCACAAATCTGGCCTGTATGATAGGGTGGCAAGAAGGAAGTCATTACTCAAGAAAGTCCACCTTGAATCCCGTTTGAAGTATGCAAAAAAACACTTGGGAGATTCTGTAGCCATGTGGTAAAAAGTTTTGTGGTCTGACGAAACTAAAATGGAACTTTTTGGACTAAATGCAAAGCATTCTGTTTGACGCAAACCAAACACAACGCATCACCCAAGAACACCATCCCTACTGTGAAGCATGGTGGTGGCAGCATCATGTTATGGGGATGTTTCTCATCGGCAGGGACTGGGGCACTTGTTAGGATAGAAGGGAAAATGAATGGAGAAAAGTACAGAGAAGTCCTTAAGGAAAACCTGCTGCCCTCTGCAAAAGCTGAAACTAGGATGGAAATTCACCTTTCAGCAAGACACTGACCCAAAGCACACAGCCAAAGCTACACTGGAGTGGCTTAGGAACAAAAAGGTAAATGTCCTTGAGTCGCCCAGTCAGAGCCCAGAACTAAATATAATTGAAAATTTATGGCAAGACTTGAAGATTGCTGTCCATCAGCGCTCCCCAAGGAACCTGACAGAGCTTGAATAGTTTTGTAAAGAAGAATGGTCAAATATTGCCAAATCTAGGTGTGCAAAGCAGGTAGAGACCTATCCCAACAGACTCACAGCTGTAATTGCTGCCAAAGGTGCTTCCACCAAGTATTAACTCAGGGTGATGGAGACTTATCCAATTATGATCTTTCAGTTTTGTATTTAATATGTAATTTTTTTCTCAATAAAACTTTCTCTTTAACAGTGTGTAGATAAGTGGGGAAAAAATGCATTTAAATGCATGAAACTCTGAGGCACTAACATAACAAAATGTAAAAAAAAAAAAGTTCAAGGGGATGTAGACCTTCTATCGGTACTGTCCCTATTTCCCTATATATATATATATATATATATATATATATATATATATATATATATATATATATATATATATATATATATATATACACACACACACACAGTGGCTCTCAAAAATATTCACCCCCCTTGGACTTTTCCATATTTTATTGTGATACAATATGGAATCAAAATAGATTTAATTATTATGAGTTTTTGCCACTGATCAACACAAAAAAAGTCCATAATGTCAGTGAAAAATAAAATCTACAAATTGTTTTAAATTAATTACAAATACAAAACAGAAAATAACTGATTGAATAGGTATTCACCCCCTTTGCTATGACACACCTAAATAAGCTCCGGTGCAACCAACTGTCTTTAGAAGTCACATAATTAGTTGAATGGAGTCCACCTGTGTGCAATTAAGTTGTTTCACATGATTTCAGGTTAAATACACCTGTCTCCTCTAAAGGAGTTACAGTCTTCCACGGCTGAGCTGGGAGACACTGTGCATACGGTAACAATAGCCTGGGTGCTTCACAAAACTGGCCTTTATGGGAGAGTGGAAAAATGAAAGCCATTGTTGAAGAAAAACTCACATCAAATCTCAGCTAAAGTTTGCCAGAAACCATGTGGGAGACTCTGAGACCAAGTGAAAGAAGATGCTATGGTCTGCGACCAAAATAGAGCTTTTTGGCCTCAACGCTAAGCGCTATGTTTGGCACAAGCCTAACACCGCACATCATCCTGAGAACACCATCCCTACCATGAAGCACGGTGGTGGCAGCATCATGCTATGGGGATGCTTCTCTGCGTCTGGGCCTGGAAATTTTATGAAGATAGAGGGCAAAATGGATGCAGTAAATTACAGAGAAATCCTGGAGGAAAACCTGCTGAAGTCTGCAAGAGACCTGGGACTTGGGAGGAGATTCATCTTCCAGCAGGACAATGACCCCAAACATACAGCCAAAGCTACACTGGAGTGGCTTAAAAAGAAAAAGTCAAAGTCCTGGAGTGGCCAGTCAAAGCCCGGACCTCAATCCAATTGAGAATATGTGGAAAGAATTGAAAATTGCTGTTAAACCAAAGGTCCCCATCCAACTTGATGGAGCTTGAACAATTTTGCAAAGAAGAATGGGCAAAAATTGCAGTGTCCAGATGTGGTAGAGACTTATCCAAATAGACTCATGGCTGTAATTGCTGCCAAAGGTGCCTCTACCAAATATGGACTCAAGGGGTGAATATTCATGCAATCAATTTTTTTTTTCTGTTTTGTATTTGTAATTAATTTAGAACAATTTGTAGATTTTATTTTTTACTTTAACATTATGGACCTTTTTTGTGTTGATCAGTGGCAAAAAAATAATTATATCCATTTTGATTCCATGTTGTAACATAATAAAATGTGGAAAAGTCCAAGGGGGGTGAATACTTTTGAGAGCGACTGTGTATGTGTGTGTGTGTCATATATATATATATATATATATATATATATATATATATATATATATATATATATATATATATATATATATATATAATGTGTGTGTCCCCAGTGAAACAGTCCTCAGGGACTATTTTTCTCCTGGAATGCATTACATAATACAGTTTTTTTTTCTCTTTAGATTGTGTTATGTAGCCATTTCATAAGCAAATATCAACTCCTAGGTGTGCGGAAGGACAATTCTTATCGCACTTCTTGGGTGGTTGAAGGTACTCGCCTACAGCCTTGTACCTCACAACACACCTGTCATGGGTTATTTCTTACATCTGGCAACTCTGCTTTGCTGTAGAAAAAATAATCCTAACTGATTTAAAAAATGTTATCCATTAAGAAGTGTTCTGTCCTTGAGAAATTCTACATTTTTCTGTTTTTACTTGTATCATGTTTGTTTACCTCCAAATAGGGTTGCCATCTTGCCCCATAATTCCGGAACACTGCAAGACAGAACAGGATTTTGAAGTTACCCTGAAAGAAATCAACACATGAATTGAGCACTAAACATTTGCTAAATTTATTCTGTTGATTAATTATCTAAAGGCACCATGACAATAAAATACTAGCTTTTAACAAATTAAATGATAAATAAGTACCATCATCAATATTTATTTATTTAATTAATAGTTTTAAAAATAGATATTTTAAAGTTTCTTTATAGTTTCTAATAGTATATTGCCGCCTACTGTTCAAATCATTAATACTGACCACCTGCTCACTATTCATGACACCAGACAGCATAAACACCTGATCAGTGTTGTTTAATTGGGAGAGTCAGTGAAAATTACAGCTATATATTACTAATTAACAGGAAATGTTCCCCATGGTTATCAGTTAATGCACAGGCATCAGCTACGTCAACTTGTTTCCTATCATTTGATGCCTCCAAAGGTTGTATTGCTCTGACTGGCAAACACAAGGTAGTTTATTTGCAGGTCCAACACAATAGTATTAAAACTATTCAAATGTAAAGTTATTGTGGTTGAATCAATTCATTAAGGATAGCTGCTTGTCTATAAATATAGCATATAGGTTTAACGTATTCCCAATTCAGTCCAACATTTTTTGGTGATTTCTGCAAAAGGTACATTTTATACAACTGCAGAATTAAGCACTTGCCTAAAGTAATAATATTATTAACCATAAAACCTCAATTTGCCTTAGTTACAAACTAGATATTGTACATGCGGGATCTGCTGTTATCTTTTTTTAAATGTTATGATAATACCTTGCCTTTAATGTCCAATGCAGCCCACACACTGTTTCATGTCTATTTTGTCTATTGCTGAGTAAGTCCGATTTTATGTATAGAGGCTGTTTATAATATAGATGGCAGCATGCCAAGCACTCTAATGAGTTTGGTTTAACAGTTTATATTTCAGTGTGTTCCAGGTGAGTTCACATGAAATTAGCTTTTTACCTTATCTACTCAGAAACATACCTTCTAATTATTTAGAAATAAAGAATTGAATGCATGAATAAAGACGCGTTTAAGCAGTACAGTATGTCAATTCAGCAACACCACAGCTATTGCATGCATATGTCTTTGCTGCAAAGTGTATACCACAACACCCAAAGTATATTTTCAACTGTGTGTGATTGTACAACCATATTTACACAACCTGAAACAGGACTGCCATTTTCCATCTCACTTACCTGCTGGTTGCACTTGGTTTAGGTAATGTTAGAGAACCACCTCTCCTTATAGACATTACCTCTAAAATTAGTTTGTTGATGCAATCCAGGTGGATTCCCGGTACTGCAAAATTCTCTATAATAAATAAATAAGTACAGCTGTAGCTCATCTTATGGGTTATAGGTAGGGCTTCTTTTCTTAGTTTTTTTGTTAATTACATTTTTCTGTGTTATTTTTATCAATTTTCAAAATAAACCAAAAATTGTGGTACTTTTTTCTTCTTTTTTTTCTAACAAAGGCACCTTAGTAAACGCTCCTACATTTCGATCAGTCACCTTTTGGCACCTTGTTACTGAGCGACTACTGTACGTGCCAAGTAATTGACTCTGACAACACCAGATGGGATGACAGAGGAAACATTCTCTCACCTTGCTGAAAACAAAGCTCTGTCTGAAACTGACACCGATGACACAAATAAAATGTTTTTTCATTACATGTGGTGCTATTAACACAAATGCTGGCTGGTTTGTGCAGTTGAGGGTTACAGCCTGTGAGTGATTAAATAACTATGAATTACTACCGACAATAATTAACGTACTCATGTACACACACGGTCTTCACTAAAGTCCCAATTTAAAGACAGTACATTTCATTGTAGCCCTTGAAATGAAATTATTAGCTCGGTGGCTAAAAATGACTTCAGCAAGTACAGTAGAATCTGCCAGAACTGACAAACACTGAATCTACTAGGTTGCATACTAATGAGAGCATAAAAAATACAAAAGAAAAATGAGGGAAACGCAGACCCTTTTAAACTCTGCAATAACAGTTCTGATTGTGATAATTCTGTGTGCCCTTTTGTAAATTAGAATGTGCCCGTGACAATAATGATTTTGTTGTGGAAGACAGCAAAGGAAAAAGGTACAAATTAAGTGTGCAAGTACATGTGGTGGACAAAAAAATGGAAACACCAATGTAAAGTCACTTAAAGGGCGTTGGGCCACCACATGCGACCAGTACGGCCAGTATGTGCCATGGCATAGAGTCTATCAGCCACTGGAATTCTGCAGGAGGGATGCGGCACCATTCTTCCATGAGAAAGTCAATCAACTCATGCCTGGTTGGTGGAGGTGGAAAACACTGTCTCAGGCATTGGTCCAGAATGTCCCATACATGCTCGATTGGGTTCAAATCTGGTGACTGAAAAGGCCATGACATATGGATAACATCAGTATCATGCTCATCAAACCATTGGGTGATCACACGTGCTCTGTGGATGGGGGCACTGTTTTCCTGGAAGACACCCACCCTGGCAGGAAAGAAATGCTGCAACATGGGGTGAAGATGATCACTCAGTACCATTAAGTAACGATTAGCATTGACCTTGCCTTCTAAGGGAATGAGTGCACCCAAACCATGCCAGGAAAATGCGCCGCACAACATTACTGTACCACCAGAACCCTTCACTGTTGGAACCAAGCACTCAGGACTGTAGAGTTCTTTAGGTTGGCGCCACATGTGCACTCGTCCATTTGTCGAGAACATGGTGAAGGATGATTCATCTGATCATATCACATTTCTCCACTGCTTGGTAGTCCATTGCCTGTGCTCTTTGCATCACTAGACTCGAAAATGAGCCAGGTGTGATGAGCAGTTTGTGCACTGCAACCCAACTATGGTATCCTGCTCTGTAGGGCTGCTCGCACCCCAGGTTGAGATTTGCAGTCAATTGATCTGCAGTTGCTCACCTGTTTTGCCTTGCACTCTGAATTAATGCACGGATATCAAGATCCTGGAATATGCTCTTCTGCCCACTGTTGCCCTTTGCTGATAATGTCTTTCCCTCGGAGTTCCATGCCGACATCACCTTAAACACCATTTCTTGTGAAACATCAGCAAGTTGAGCAACTGAAGCTCCTGCCAAACTCGCCCCAACAATCACCCCTCTTTCAAAGTCACTGAGGCCTGCTCTTGCAGCCATGCTAGCCATAACTATAGGCAACCAGGCTTGCCCAGCATTTTTATACGACCCTAAGCATGCTGGGATGTTGTTTGCTTGATTAACCCGTGAGCCATGCCTGTGTGGACGCCCTTGCTTTCAATATACTTGGTGGTCCTCATTTACCCAGGTGTTTCCATTTCTTTGTCAACTACCTATACATTTGTAATTCTGTTTTATTCTATCTAACTGTATGTCACAAAGACGGCTGCAGTGGGTGACGTCAGACCAGAACCAGGAACCAACAAATAAACAACAGAGAGGTGGAGTTTGGTGAAGCTGAGCGATTTTTTGCTCTCAGCATTTAATAATGAAACAAACAGTAAATAAAAAAAGGTTGTAAAAGACAAACAAAACACAGGACATGGTACTTTAGCCAAAATAAAGAGACAAACAAAAATGGACTACACAGACAAACACGTCTCCACTCTACTCTGTTCTCCACTCACCGAACACACAATCCTGAGTGAGTGAAAACATGCTGCTTTTATGCAGCTGTACCAAGACTCTATTGCTAATCAATCATTCAGTTGGAGTCTCAGTACAACTATACGTGAGTTAATAAGTGCAATTCCCCATGCTCACATATTACTACATTTTACCTGCATGTGAAGTGCTGTGCAATCCTCGTGCCTAAATACAAATATACATTTTAAACACTTGTGCTTGTAACCCATATTACATCCCGTGTACCAATGACTATACACCAACATTAACATACAACATGCAACATACAACACAGAAATACACACAGGGGCGGGGCAACATTGCCACACTGTAATATAGCTTTCATTTTAAATCTCCCAAAGCAGAGCCTCCAATAAAAATGTAGGAATTCATTGCCACCCAGTAGTTGATGGGGGTTTAAGTATTCAGAACGAATCAATGATAGATACAGTACAAGTAAGGAAGGTCACACTGCCCAGCTGCACTAGGAGTGATATTTCTTTTGTAGTCGTAGTAGTTTTTTTTTTTTTTTTTTTAATGGGAAAGGTACAAAGTCAGCATGAATTGAATAACCATTTCCAGTATTTTGCCGGTGTTTATTTTATTGGCAATACACTGAATTATTATTATTATTATTATTATTATTATTATTATTATTATTATTATTATTATTATTATTATTATTATTTATCAGTTAAAACTGTAAATAAGAAGTACCTAGGTATAGGGTACAGGTTGACTAAATCAACCCCATCTATTTTATACTGCTACACATTAGCATTACCATTCTACCATTGAGTGTTTTAAAATATTCTACTGTGGGTTCTACTGGGTTACAGAAACATGGGCTGTATCCAATATTTAAATATACCATTCAAATTTTATTTAGAACACAATGGACAGATTTAGCTATTGTTTCTTGACAGGCATATGGTACATGAATGCAACCAATTGGACACCTGGGGTCACCAACTAGTATATGCATCATTATTTGTCATTTCTGAATAAATTCTTCCATTCCTTTTTCTAATTACGATGCTCTCTGGCAATATCTTCTGCTTTTCTTTGTTGTCAAATTTGTGCTTTAGGTGACTGCAACGCAAACACTCTAGAGCACATACCCTGTTTAGTTGGGTGGTCAAATTCTAATAATTTTGTAGCGTCCAGACCGCTACCTAAACTTAATAAAAAGGAGAATGTGAGAAGTTAGATTTTGCATGGAGGAAGTTGCATTTACTCCAATTCATTTAAACAGTTGGAGGATAAAACCCTGTTGATATTAAGGGTATGGCTTATGCTTTCTCAATAAATTGATAATATTTGCTGTTCAATTTTACCCCCTGTACCTATTAGAGTAATAGTAATGATTGTTTGCTTTTTTAAATGATGTGATCTTTCATAAAGCAATATTGAACTGATCAATACCATACACAAGAGACTACGTATGCAAACTGATGTTAATCTTTTTCTAGATACCATGGTAAACATCTGCTGTTTGTTTCACAAATAAACAAGTTTATTAAATGAGACAACCCTCAATAAAGCAGTAATTATTCATAATATTCATGCTTTATCTTACACAATACTAATCAACAGCATTCTGTTTTTCAAAATAGCATGTGATTGTCTTTCATTTAATACAGGTATAACATTATAAGACCCTTTGCTAACCTTTATTATACAATGGCAAGGATAATCCTCTATTCATTTCAATGGGCTGTGATATCACAGCCATGGTGACATCTCAGGACATCGCCATGATTCAACTATTTTTGTTGGTTTTTATGTTAAAATTACCTCATAACCATTGTATAATCTCAATATGACACTCCAGTGTGTGTGTGTGTTGTTGTGGGATATTGCCACTTCTTGGGTGATCTAAGACACTTGGCTTCAACTTGTGATTAAAAATATACCCTGAGGCGTGGCGACATCCCACAACAACACACACACACCAATGTTGAGCTATATTGCTTAATTATACAATGGCAAGGATTGCCTCGTACATCACAACGCACTCGTGGCATAACGATATCCCACAACTACACACATTGTATCGAACTTGTGGTATAGTAGCAAGTGATTTTCAAATTAAATGTGTTAATTAAATGTGTTAATGCTTTGCTATTCAGTCGATGAGGTCATTAATGAACGCATTTCTTGTTAAAGCTTAATTGTCGCAGGTCCCGTACATCACTTATTGTCTCAATGACTAGATAAAGGGAACTTGTTAATCAAAATGCATGTTAACGAGATCAAGAAAAATTAATGGAAGCAGAATTCACTGTTATGGAAACTACTAGCGTACAGTGAGGCGGCTCTCTCACCAGCGAGCAGCAGCCAAATGGAAATAAAAAATAATGGGAATGTTGTGTATCATTTGTAAACTTCAAAATTTTGCATTTTGTCATGTAGAATGTACATTTATTTAGAACTCTTCACGAGTAAAATGATTTGTGATTATATGGCATGTGGGTAAAAACCGGAAGGTATGGATTAAAACAAACAAATTAATTAATTAATTAATTAAACCCCACTAGTCATTGACCTTCTTCACATGATGTTAAACAAAATATCTAAATTATGTTCATATAGTATGGTAGCCTTAATATATACAAACTAAATAGTATATATTACTACAGGACATAAGGCACAGTATGCTGTGCGCATACTCTATAGTACAGGGTCTGGCCCATTCACACGAACTGTGAAAATGGTGTCCAATGGTATTTCTGTCTGTCTGTAATTGTCTGTCTTTATCGCACCACTAGACAGTTAACGCACACCTCCGGAGCTGTCGCCACGAAAGCACTATCCGGCACACCACTGCACAGAGCACCTGCACGTCTGGATTTACCCAGGACGGGTGACCGTGTTTTCTGTTCAGGACTGTGTTGTGTTATTCACGCTCCCCACGCTTTACACATTGTTGTGTACTGCCGGGGATTTACTATTTGATGGTCGCCAGACCTGGAAAAGGCACAATAAACACTTATTCACTAAATTACCGTTGTCTGCCTGTCACTCCTGCATTGCATCACCGCTACACCTGTTCCCCTTACCAACCACTTTGCCACAATACTATATAATTTACAGGCAATGAGGATACCACAGGCACGTTGTTGGTAAGCCTAGTCCATCGGTTATGAATATGATAAATTATGAACATTTAAACATTAACATTGCCAGTATTGTCTTTACAGTCATGTCTCTGTAGTAGTAGGCCTACAGCTTTACACAGTGATCTTTGTTGCTTACGATACTGCAATTTGATGCAGCATCAATACAAATGAATAAAAAATGTTTTTTTAATATATGAAACTCTTTAAAATGCTTAAAAGTGATTTTTATCAGTGAGTCTATCATTACAGATTAATTAGTCAAGTGCAGCCTTCCACAGCATTGTTGAGAATGGAAACGTTTGTCATTTTTTGGGGAGTTTTAGAAAATAAGTATTGTCCGATGGTGAGATGGAAATCACATCACATTAAAATTAAGTATACTGTTTAATTATTTTTATTCAACAATATATTATTGTGACGAAGTGCCCGCCCCTGTATATATTATCTGTTATATGTTGCGTGTGGTGTGTTAAATGTTGGTGTATAGCCATTGGTAAACGAGATTGTGATGAGTCAAAGGGGTTTCGGTCTGTGATTCAGCCTCCCGACAGTAGGTGGCATCAAACCAACTCGGGACTTCCCTTACCAAGATCTCGTGACCATGGCAAAAGTCATCTTTTGAGGGGCGGCACCTTGGTGAGGGGTGGAAGTACGAGTACGTAAATTCCAGCCACTGGAGTCAAGTGAAGGATAAGGACACTTGTCAGTTGAGGATTGGTGTTCCACTGACTACAGAGGCGGGACATTACATACTAAAGGGAATGTACTACTGTGTTCGGGGTTGGTCCGAAAGTAAAAGTAGGAGGAGTCACGGGTGAAGGGAGATACTGGTTTTGTGCAGCGGGTTTTTTTGAAATACTAACATTTCTTTTGTCTTTTTTTTGTTTATGATCACCACGAAGACAAATTAAAGACGAGTCATCAGTTTGTTTTGGATTTCACCCCTGCACTCCTTCCCTCACACCATTTTGTTTTTCGTTTGTTATTTAATCCTTTTTGTTGTGTATAGAAAATAAAAATAAATTATTTTATTTCTGTACACATAAATTACTGTCTGGACATTCCATTTAATACACTCACGCCTCACAGAGATATAAACGGGTCTGTGTTTCATGTGTGTTTAGAAATGTATATTTGTATTTAGGCACGAGGATTGCACAGCACTTCACGTGCAAGGATAAAGTAATAATATGTGAGCACGGGGAATTGCACTTTATCAATTCACGTACAGTTGTACCAAGACTCCAATTGAATGATTGATTATCAATCATGTCTTGGTACAGCTGCATAAAATCAACATGTTTTCACCCACTCGGGGTTGGGTGTTCGGTGAGTGGAGAACGGGAGAGAGAGAGAGAGGAGGAGGAGGAGGAGGAGGAGGAGGAGGAGAGGAGGAGGAGAAATTGTTTACAACAATTGCTATTGTGTGCTGGTGGGACCAGCACGATACTTGTGTATTCAAAACTCACCATGTTTGTCAGTGTGTCTGTTCGTGCACCGTTTTGTTAAGTATAGTCCGTTTTTGTTTGTCTCTTTTATTTTGGCGTAGAGTGCTGTGTCCTGTTTTCTGTTTGTTTAAACCTTTTATTTTCAATAAACCGCTGCAAGCAAGCGTCCTCATCATTTCAATTCATCTGTCCTGTCTTTGTGTATTTCATTCCTTCCTGGTTCTGACATCACCCACTCAACCGTCTTTGTAACAATTTTATATATATAAAAAAAATAAGAAATAAAAAATAAGCGGCAAAAGAGATCGGGGGAGAAATTAATCATTCCCTCCCAGGCTATCCATGTAAGTGTCTCTTCTTTATATTTAGCTGTAGATGAAGTCTCCAGTATCTCTCATTAAATGTTTCTTTATTACTTACCGTAACCATTTTAACATTCATAGTTGGAATATAACATTAGCACATATTGATAACTGTTTCTCAATCTTGTGGATCATGATTTTCTGAAATAACTTGCATCACAAAAATACATGCTATATAATTTGACACTAATCTAATCCTAGTATCTATTTTTGTTCTTCACATTTATTAACAAACCTGTGTTCTTCAATCAGGATGTATACAGACAATATTGCTATTGTGTGTCCTGATAAGTTGTTGCTGGTACTGAAAGAGAAGGGCAATCCCATTTTAACAATGTGTGCCTTAGGTTGAAAATAACTTGCAGCTGTTAAACACAAGTCAATCAATGATATTTAGTTCAAATAAATTAGCTTGTTTCCAGATCATTTCCCTTTTATCTGACAGTTATTAAAGATACACTTTCACAATGATTTCCTACTTATCATAGTTCAACGACTGCACATAAAACCTGCAGAAGACAGTTAGATTTATTCTTGCCAATCTCCTGGCTTTTAGATGAACTCAAAATGCCATTTTTGAGCTATGTCATTTCCATATATAAAAGTTACCACATTGTCACTTGCAAATAAAATTGATGAATCGGAAATAGAATTGGTAATCAGTTGCATAAATAGTGGCTTAGAACGAGACTCAAAAGAAACATTGAGGAATGGTTACATATGCCTCCAGAACAAAGTAGGCCCATTGAAGACTCTGTGCTGACATAGCTGTCCACGTGTCACAAAGACGACTGTAGTGGGTGACGTCAGACCAGAAACAGGCACCAACACAGAAGAGACACAGAGAGGTGGAGTTTGGTGAAGCTGAGCTATTGCTTGCACTCAGCATTTAATAAATGAACAGTCAGAAAATAAAAGGTTTGAAAGACAAACAAAACACAGGACACGGCACTGGTAGCCAAAACAAAGAGACAAACAAAACGTACTAACACTAAACGAAACACACTGACACAAAGGGACGAATACTAAACAAAACAAGTACCGTGCTGGTCCTCCAGCATGACGTAGCAATTGATTTTTTTACTATTTTTAATTCTCCTTCTCCACACCCATTCCTTCACCCTGAACACACAACCCCGGGTGAGTGAAAACATGCTGCTTTTATGCAGCTGTACCGAGACTCCATTGCTAATCAATCATTCAATTGGAGTCTCGGTACAACTGCACGTGAATTTAATTAAGTGCAATTCCCTATGCTCACATATTATTACATTTTACTTGCAAGTTAAGTGCTGTGCAATCCTCGTGCCTAAATACAAATATACATTTTAATCACTGTTTTCATAACTCATATTATATCCCGTGTACCAACTACAATACAGCAACATTAACACATTACACGCAACATACAACACAAATAAATAGCACGGGGGCGGGGCACTTTGCCACATATACCCCCCCCCCTTGTGCAAACCACACCTCCCCCCTTAAAAACCCAGCAGTCCAGGTCAAAGTCTTAGGCCAGGAAGAGAGGCTTCACTGGGCCCATGGCTGAAAAATGCTGTCAGCTCCCTTGCTGGTAGTGGTGCAGTGACACAGCTCCTTCTGGTGGGGCTCCGGCCACACTGACCCCTGCGGCCCAGCAGAGCTGATGGAGAACCCTGGCGAAGCAGTTCTGGCGACCCCAGGCGAAGGCAGCAGCGGACCCTTGGGAGGTGAACTCAGGAGGGGAAGTCCTGCCCATACAGGTGGCAGCGGGAGCTCCGCTTCTCCCTCGTACTCTGCAACCGGTGGCTCCACAGGCAATGCGGAGACACAGGCAGCCCCAGGCGATGCGGAGCAGCAGGCATCCTTGGGCAAAACGATTCAGGCATTCCCGAGCGAGTCCTCTTTGTGGCCGTTGAGGCCGGGTTGTTTTCTGCCATGCTCCCCTCAGCAGACTATGCAGTGGCTACTGAGGAATGCCAGCATCATGTCCTAGTCCTTCTGGTAAAGAAAGAGGCAGATCCTGCTCCTCTGCCCCTGGTGGTGATGGAGGAAGAGGCGGCTGCAGCTCCTCCACCCGTGATGGTGACGGTGGAGAAAGTGATACCAGCAGGCATTCACCCTCTGCTGGTGGACAGGGACCCAGTAGGCATTCATCCTTTGCTGGTGGAGGTGGCAGAGGCAGCTCTTGCTGCTCTGCTCCAGGCAGTGGAGGCAGAGGCAGCTCTTGCTGCTCTGCTCCTGGCAGCGAGGTGGTGCAGGTAGAGGAAACTCCTGCTGCTCTGTTCCTGGCGGTGGAAGCGGTGGAGGTGGGAGTGGCATGTAGCCTCCTGGAAAGGGGGTGAGAGCGGCGTGTAGCCTCCTGGCGACGGAGGTGGGAGCGTCTTGTAGTCTCTTGGAGACGGAGGTGGGAGCGGCATGTAGTCTACCCTTGTTTCAGGGGACTGGTGCGGCTCTCCCTCACTTGCAGGGGACTGATGCGGCTCTCCCTCACTTGCAGGGGGTGAAACCAGCAGGCATTCTTCCTCTGCTGGTGGAGGTGGAAACAGCAGGCATTCTTCCTCTGCTGTTGGAGGTGGAAACAGCAGGAATTCTTCCACTGCTGGTGGAGGTGGAAAAAACTTTGGATTCCTGCGGTCCTCCCCCCCCCCTTGGCACTGGATGTTCACGGTCCCCCCCATATAGGCGCTGGACGCTCACGGTCTCCCCCGTCTGGGCGCTACTTCCCCCTCTGTGTATTGCGTGGGGCAGATGGCCAACATGTGCCTATACGCTCCACAGCCGGGGCACAACTCCGCTGCGAGGTTCTTTAAATAAAACCTCCCGTCTTCCCCGACCTAATCCTGCTGTTGCTGCGGTTGGTGCTCCAGCTTTCTTCTCCCACTCCTTCTCCTCATCTTCCTCTCCTGGGCCGGTTCCTCCTCCTCCTCTTGGAAGGGGCAGACAGCCAGCACGTGCCCATACACCCCGCAGGCAAGGCACCAGTCTTGGTCCTCCAGGCCACTGAGGAGCTCCTCCAGCTCAGTGCAGCCATCTCTCCAGCCTTCCATTTTTTTTTCCCTCAAAAAAAAAAAAAAAAAAAACACACTGGTTCCTGCTCTGGTCTTTCTTGGCAAAGCTAAAACTAAATGTAATGTATTTTTCAATGCTAGTACATCACCATGGAAAAAGATACCTTTAGATCTGGATTATTCTTTAGGCAAAACGGTTATAAAGTTGAATTAAATGATTAGTGCTCCTCCCTTGTTAAATGCTGTCATTAAGCAGTCAGTCATATGAACACATGGATTGTAGTTAAGATTTTTGAAATTTATGACTCTTTCAGAATGTAATTTGTTATGAAGGTTATTTGTATCTTGTAACATGCCACCACTTGTCCTGGGACCTCACAAAAAATTAGGTAAGTTTAAATAAAGTTATTAAATAAGAGGGGGAAAATATACATGACACAGCTCCTCTGGAGTGAAGTCAGTTTAGTACTTCATTATCAGGGACTGTGATACAAACTCACAAGCTTATATAAGAAAAGTAAAATAACGAATGACTGCACTGAAACCTACAGTTAGTAATGGGACAGTGGGATAATGTCTCAAGCATTAGCCATATGTTTGAATCTCGCTTAGGTTACATAAAAACTGAGTTATGTAGTCTTGACTAAACACTATACAGATACAGAAGAAACTGAGCTTGCAAAAGTACCTTGCAAAATTGCAAATTGCAAAAATTAGATGTTTGAATGTTTTTTTTTTTGTTTTGTTTTGTTTTTTGTTTTTTTAATTTTGTGTTAACGGTTATATAGTATCCTATTGCTGAACAAATAAAAATAGGTCAGCGAAAACTGTTCAGTAAACATCAGATCCCAATATGCATACTGTGTATATTTATTAGGATTATCAACTCGAAAACATTCAAATGAGTGTCGTTTAAAGGCACTGTAGCAGGGCGGTAGGAAAGCCCTGCTATTGAAAGTTGTTTATTATGACTTATGTATGTATTTCTATATATGACGGCGTGGCAGTGCGTTTTGTTTTGTTGTTCTGTATATGTTTTGCAGCGTGGATGGGAAGCTCCATCCACATTAAAAACCAATGCAGGTGGTGGCCATCTACCAAATTAATGAAGTGATTAATTTGTTGGTAATTGGGAGATGGTCACCTGTATAAATACCTGCAGCTCTCCGCACTTTGGAGTGGGTGTTTGGAAGTGGAGAACAAAAGAGCAAGAGGAGAGATTAATTTAAAACAAAAAGATATAGGAACAGCGAAAGCAATTGCCCAGCCTGACCTATATTAGTATTTTTGTGTTCCTGATTTGTTTTGTCCAATTATTTATTTGGTGCTCTGTGAGCAAATGTTTATTTTTGTTTAGATATTTTATTTATTTTTGTTGTTTAATAAATGGCACACGCGGTGCCTTTGAACAGCAGTACCTGTCTGTCTGATTTTTGTACTGCCTTCTGGCCTGATGTCACCACAACTCCATTTCCTGCCACAGTCACTTTAAAGATGTTACTATAGTAATATTTAGCAAATTAGATTTAGTTTTATTAGTTCATAAATAGTTTACTATATATCCTCTAACATAGTAAACAACATTTATTAAGCTGTTCGTAAGCTTGTTGTTAAGAGTTAATAAAATAAAAAAAAAGTGCCCCTGAAAATAAAATGTGACCAGCACATGTCTCCAGTTGTTGCACATAGGACAAGGTGGTCATGTCAGATTTACTAAAAACTGTCACAAAACGTCATGTTCTACCTCTATCTTGCACCAATCAAAAGTTAGAAGTGTCTTTATTTGTTTCAAACTGTAAATGTTGTGTTTTTTTCTTTTTTTAATACTAGGAAAGAATGAATGAACTAACATAGTCAAGAGATATTAATCTCTAAAAATATGATTTTGTGTGCTAGTCCCACTCGCTTGAATTGAAGAAGGATACAACTATGTTGCAGGTAGTATGAATAAGAAGAATAACATTTTGCGAAAAAACGGTGAACAAAAATAAACTAAAACTAAAGTCAGGCTGGGCAGGTGCCTTCACTGTTCCTTAGTCTTCACTTTTAAATTAATCGCTCTCGCGTTCTCCACTTCTGAACACCCTCCCCGAACATGGAGAGCTGCAGGTTTAACTAGCTCGTAATTATTCTATTACCCCTCGGCCACAATCTGCACGAGTTTATTAATTAGTAAATGGGGCTTCCCATCCACACTACGGCGTCAAAACAATAACAAAACACACGGTGCTTCGCCGTCATTATACAAATAACAATAAATAAATCATAATAAACAAAACACACAGCTTTCGACGGCATTTATATAAACACTAAATAAATCATAATACACAAATACAAAATAACACAGGGGCGGAGGGGGAGACCCCGTTCTAAAAATAAACAAACAATACATTCAAACAGCAGGGCTTTCCTATCGCCCTGCTACAACGTTATAAAAATAACTTTGTTTTTCTTTTACTTACTGGGCCACCATACTTTGCAGTACAGCTTGGATCGAACATCACTACATGATTGTTTGTTTTTTCGTGTTTCACAACAGCATGCAGAGACAAAACATGTAAATCCAATGTATTTGTCTTATAGTTATATTAGAACATGCAGTCTGTAATGTGTTTTAATCTATCTATCTATCTGTCTGTCTATCTATATAATACATGGATGAAGGCTATATTTGGGTAGCATCAGAGTGGGTCATAATATCACTCTGTGTATGTAATTAACATAATTGGAATATACAGATACAGAGGGGAGATCCTAAGCCATTCTCTGTGTCTACTTGGTTTCTGGTCACAAACTCCCCCACTGACAAAGAATGCTTTTAAAAAGAGTCGTAAACTAAATACTGGACAAGTGGTTTATCTTCACCAGCGCTGAGTAAATCCTATGGCGCCGGCAGTGTCTTTCAAAAGGTATGACCAGATGGTTTAGAATGCCTTGACACTACACAGAGAGACCAGGACACCTCATAAATACAGCCAACCGGGGAGAAACAGAGGACCGATTGAGAACAACGGGCCATCTCGGAACAAGAACAGCCAATGGGAAACAACCCATGTGGACTCGGACACAGCCCATAATAAACAAACTATCCAGTCACAGGGGTAACGAGAGAATTACCAAAGCACAGGCGTGACTTTCAAACAATGCTCCCGAAATGAAATCCAAGACTCTTGACACACAAAAAAGTCTCTCAACTCTGACAATCCGAAGACCCAGCCTGCGACCGGCTTGAACAGATACCATTTTCGGAAACTCTGATATAAGATAATTACTCTAGTATGTGCTTTGGTGTGGGAGTCCGCTGCTTAAGACGTTTAAATTCTTAAAAGTACTCAAATCAAATCTCTAACTTAACCCTGATTGATCACAAGAGAAAGAGTTGGATGAACATTTGAAGTCCACAGAGATTGAAATATGTTCAGTCTTGTATTAGCTAGCAGTGCCGGAGTTTGCGGTGGAATATCCCAGACATAACTGGATGAAGAGTGCACATATTGGTGGAGGAATTACTTTTTCAGTGGAATACCTAAATAGTTAATGACTCTTGTTTTTGAAAAAACAATTTCTTTCGTACCCTGAAGCGTGAGGGAAGACAGACCCCGGAACCTGGACTTCTCTGCCAACAGGAAAGCCAAGAGCCTGTTCAGTTTTAATGTTTTAATCCTGTTATGAACTCGAGAATAAGCCAACCTTAAAGTAAAATGATTGTTTTGTTTGAGGTAGAATGTAATAAAAGTATTATTGCGTTCAATTCATGCTTTCAGTTAACGAACGCTATAATAATTGTTTGTATGTGATTTATACAAATTGATGTGGGTTTTACAAAGCAGCGGTCATTCTGCGTTAAAAGCTAGATTCCAAATTAGCTGTCTTGATAATGATAATTATCGATAGGTTTTCTGGACACAAAGAGCCTTTGTCTCTCAAGAGTGAGAATCGCCTTCTGAACCAAAACATATACTGTATGAGACTGATTTAATGATACTTTGATTATCAAATAGTAATGATAGTAAATATTTGTGTTACTAACGATAGTCCTGTTAAGACTAACCTTTATCTTAAATAACTGTTAGAAATTCAGTTGTAACCTTTAAGGGAATCTCCCATAGATTGTGCTGGATCGCTAATCAGCTAGCAGGAATAGAGTGTTGTTGTTTATACTTTCGTTTCTGTACTGTTTAGTTTACTTAATTCTACCCTTCTGTATTACTTTAGTTCAGTTGTTGCACCTTGTGACAGAAATATAATGAACTTTGGTTGTAAATCTCCCTCCCAACCTGTGAGAACGCTAAGCAGCGAAAGTAGAGTCCTTTGGATGGGCCTTTTGACAGTTCTTTCCCAGGGTTGGGAAGTCGGTCAGTCTGGAAGAAGGCGAGACTCCATTGCAAGAAAGTATTGACCCAGAAGGGAAATGACATAGTAGCTGCAGGTTGTAGAGACAGCTGCACTTGTTTACCAAGGGGTCATGTGTGACGGCATAAAAGGGGCCGGAGAATCGCAATCTACTCCTTCGCTTGGTTTACGCTTGAACTTGAAGAACCATGAGAGACGCAGTAACCACTGTTAGAGAAATACTCGTGAGTGTTTTGTTTGTTTGTGTTTGTTAGTAATTGTCTTTGTTTGTGAATCACTAGATGTCTAACACGTTTCCGGAGCTGTCTCCTTGGGCCAGCACAAAGCTGGAACAAAACTTCACTACAGTCACTGATAAATTGTTTAATCACCCACCACAAGCACTACTGCACACACCCGGACTGCTGACTGTGTCCAGTATTATTATTGTGGGTGGCGGATAGTGTGTATTTATTATTTGGGCTGCAATCCCTTGTCTTTACCCTCCGTGCATTACACATTGGTGTGTATTGCCGGAGATTTATTGTTTGGTCACTAGACTGGAAGTACAAGTAAAAGACCCCCTTTTCCAAATGGATTACAGTCTCCTGTCTGTGTTTGTTCTTGCACTAGATCACCTCTGCACCTGTTCACAATCAGCACCCACTTTGCCACACACCTTTTATTATTTTTCCTTTATTTAGTTTTATTTCTAATAAAACTGTTCCTTTATATTCATTAGAAGTGTTGTCCAGTCTGATTATTTCAATACTGGTGGGTCCTTTGAATTCAAATAAGGTACAACAAACTAGTCAAAATACAAAAATACCTTGCATACTACATTTGCATCCTGAGCCATTAAAAAAAAAAAAAAGGCATAATACCACAGTAGTGACGTCAAAATGTGATAATTCCTCTAGAGGAAAATACACTATAGACTCCTCGAGACTGTCACTTTCAATTTAAACACAAAATGTCTAGTTTTTAGTCGCCAGACAACACCAACAGTACAGAAATGTTCATTAATGAGCAACAAAAATAAGAATACATTAAAAACAAAAATGATGTAAGCTGGTACATTCGTATCTCAGATAAACTGGAGAGGAAAGGGAAATTAAAACAAGGGTAAAGGCAATCATCCAAATAAAGCTGAAGCACTGACAGATAAAGACGTAGAACGTCTGTATAGCACTGAAACTATGTTTTAAAAAAAAAAAAAACAACTGTACTGCTGAACCTCATCTTTAATATTACCATCACAAAGGGAATCCATGTATTATAAAAAAAATAATAGACGGGCCTCTTTAATGAGTTACAGGAAAACAATTCCATCTCAGGTTTCTATGACAGTTTATAAATTACTCAACCTTTGGTCTCGTAATTTATGATGTCACAGAAACCACAGATGGAATGATTTTCCTGTAACACTGAAACCCATCTACTATTCTCTCTCTCTCTCTCTCTCTCTCTCTCTCTCTCTCTCTCTCTCTCTCTCTCTATGTTTTTACAACATTTAAATATCAAAAATCTATCCGGATTGTCTGTAGGGTTCATGCCCCTTTAGAAACGTGACCCAGAGTTGACAACTTTGATTTTCAGTGCTTACGCGCACTTTTATTACAACCATAAATAAACAAACAAAAACCTAGCTGTCTCGAGCACTGACTACACACATGTAGGTCCCTGTCTAACTTGCAGGACAGCTAAGCTGTTTACCTGACATGTAATGCAATACAACACACTTTACAAACAAAAACCAAACCTAGAGTTTTTTCACAATACCTTTTACGACCTTCAGTCGGGGTTCTTTACACAGCAGCAGTTTAGAGCAGACTGACTGCATGCCTTTTAAACACTGCATCTGGCTTTAATTACACTATGTAACACAATTTTTGTTCCTGGTTAGTAAGTGTTATTTCCTAATTGCTTATGCCTCAAAAGTATAGAAAATGGCTATTATTCCCCACAAACTTTGCTTTTGTGACCAGGACAGTGATATTTCAAAATATCACTATTTCCAATGGGAAAACGGGCAAATGTGTGTCTTTTCGTTCACATAAAGTCCGAAAAAAACAACATATGAATCCAAATGAACATGTATTTATACTAAAGTAATACAAAAATGACTACAAAAGATTTAGAAGTGAGTAGTTTTTCGAGATTTACGATTATACTGTATTTACCGTATAATCGTAAATCTCGAAACGATTAATTACAAATTATTAAAACAATTAAAGGAAACAATTAGCTTGACAGGGAGGCTTTTTAACCCCGTCCCTGCCATAAAACAAACATTTTTAGGATTGCAGGCCCCCTGCCCTGCTACATCTGTTGTAATATGCTGTTATTCCTGTGAGAACCTAATGATGAAAGTTATGTGACCCCCTGTCTATATGTATGCATGTATGTATGTGTGTATATATATATATATATATATATATATATATATATATATATATATATATATATATATAATATATATATATGAATTATTTTCCTGAAACTCACTGAAGCCCATCTATTATTCTCTCTCTCTCTCTCTCTCTCTCTCTCTCTCTCTCTCTCTCTCTCTCTCTCTCTCTCTCTCTCTCTATATATATATATATATATATATATAATATATATATAATATATATAAAAAAAATATATAATTAGCTAAAAAAAAAAAAACATACAAATGGCCTACAGCACAAAACATAGGTAGGCCCTATCTTAGCTTGCATAATAACTAACAGCCATGCATTTAGAAAAAGTATCAATCATCTTTTTTTTTTTTTTTTCAGCTCTGCATCCAAGCAGGGTGTCCTAGCGTGTGAAGAGAGCAGTGATTGTGGAAGGTCTGTAAACACAAGCCCGCGTTGCACAAGCCATTGGCAATCAGTGGCAACAGTAACTGTAGGGTTAGCAACTAACTATTATTTGGATTGAGCTTACCTGAGATATGTATCAAGTCTGTACACATGTAATTATAGAACAGCAAGAGAGGCTCTCTGCTTCCTAAATAGACTGATAAACAGCAACAGAAATATGGGTCTTAAACAAGAATGATGGGCAGGATAGACTAGAGTAACATCAGTAAGAATTATTTTTCCATGAGACATTTACTAAATAGTTATTGTGAATTTATATCCATAAAAGGTTGTAGGTTCAGTGGATACTAGGATATGTAGTTGGAGTATTTATATTTTAGGTTATTGGGTAGATTGAAGAATGTTTTATAAATTGATGGATGCAAATATGGAAAGATATGAACTCTAGTACTCTACTAGAAAAGCACAGTAAATATCAAGCATCTGTGGTGTGAGCATACTGTAGTAGAAAAACGTAATGCAGATTTTTTTAAATAAAACATGCAACCTGTTTAAATAACACACACACGCACACACGCACACACGCACACACACACACACACCGATTCTAAAAATAAAAGGGTGCAGGTTATATTATGAAAATTACCACAACATTTGGTTTAAATTTACTAAGTAAACTTCTATTAGGGGAGTAAACATGGTTTTCTTTCAGTCCAGTTTGAAGAAAAAACAACATAACCAACACCACAGGCCAGTTTGGGGAAGCTCTTACTGTTGGTGCCAGTCCTATTCTCTGGACTTCAGCCTCCAGTTCTGTCAGCTCCCCATAATGGATCTGAGAAGCTCTTACTCTTCCTGGTTGTTGAGTTAATTCAAAGCAAGGGCTGTGTGGAGTAAAAACTGGAATTATGTGCTTGTGACTAGAATAAAGGACAGGATTTCCCCTTAGCTTGCGGAGGTGAGACCGAACCGATCGGTCTCCAATGCTGGGAAGCAAGCATTACGTCCCTGTGGCAAAGTGGTTTGTAGTGCTCCGGTGTATAGGTGATTTGAGGTGCTCTAACAAAGGACAAACACAAAGTTTACCGGTCAGGTTTCTTTAATGCCCTTTTAAACCGGGTTTCAAATAATAAAGCTGGATCTACCCAGCAATGGGTATTACCGGCTACAAAACAAAGGGGTTGCAGTCCCGAAATAATAAACACAAAACACGTCTCCAGACTGGGTGCTCTGGTGCAGGTGCGTTGCTCTGAGTGCTGGTGCTTGTGTGCGTTCAGGTCCGGGCTTCTCGCTGCAGCTCCAGCTTCGTATCAGCCGTCTGGAAAAACAAACACAACACTTCTCAATGAACCCACACTTCATTCAAGGTTCCGTCCTTGTCTCCTCCCATTAACCGCAACAAAGGAGCCGATTACGGCGTCACGTCCCCCTAAAGTACCCTAAGCCCCGCCCCCTCCGATAGCTAGTTCAATCACGTCTCCTCCAATTCATGACTGAAACTTCGCTCACCGTACTAGGGCGATGACTCCAGGTACCGTAACGCCGCCCTCTTCCTGAATGGCTGGCTCCCGGCTGTCCCCAGGATGAACAGCCCAACCATTCAGTAGGAAGCCCGCAGCTCCTGTTGTACAGTGCTCTCACCGGTCGAGAGGGAGATTGTTGATTCGGATTCATTCGCTCTCCGTCACAGTGCCCCAAGGGGAAATGAAGAGAAGAATAGTGGATGAATCGAAGTCTAGAAGTCTCCCCAGTGTAGAAGGGCCTTCATGCTCAGGGAGATTGGTGTAGCCGGACTTCAGAGACTAGGTAGTAATCTTTACTAGTTAGTCAGTGTTTTATATATATATATACCTATGACATGTTTAATCAAGCTGACAAATATAGTCATGTGACGGGGTACTCCCTGCCCCTGTGCATGCTTTGTATTATTTTGTATTTGTTTATTATCAGGATTTATGTATTTTATATATGATGATGGAAAAGCCAATATTATTATGTGTTATTTGACAGAATGAGCAAGGTGTCATCCGCCATTATTTGTTATTCTTTTGTTATTTAAAAGAAAATACCTTGTGAGAATGTGACTGTATAACTGGGGTGGGTTTTTGCGTTTTTGCGTTTTGACCGCAACAGAACTGGTTAAGCGACTTTTGACCAAAAACTCAGAAACGTGACCACAACGCAAGAAAGGTTATTAAAAATGGCGGAGGTTTAAAATGTAGACACAGCAGTTATGAGTATTATTGATGAACCAACAGGTTGGTTATGTATATAACACTGACTAATGTCACAGATTTGTATATCCTGTGTGTAACCTTGGAGCCAGAATCAGAGAGCATCAATGCAGTACAGGCGTCAACATTATAGCCTCACGCACCACTGTTTGCAACCATGTTACTGAACAAACAACCAGTTAAATTTCAACTGGACTGTGGTGCTAGCTGCATTGTAATTCCAGAGAACCTCCTGACAAGAGGCATCCACCTAGAAAACTGCTAGTAATGTTAGTAATGTATAATAAAAGCACCCTGAAGCCTGTTGGAAAATGCAAACTTAAGAAAATAAGAAATCCACGCAACAAAAAAGCGTATAGGCTGGAATTCATTGTTGTCAACAATAATGTTCTCAGACCACTGCTAGGCAGCAAAGCCATACGGGCTATGGAGTTAATAACAGCATAGCACCAAAACATTCTAGCAGTTGATAAGTCCATCGGCAACAGAGACATTCACTCATGGAGCGTGGAATCAATCCGACAGGAGTTTGCAAATGTATTCCAAGGGGAAGGACTACTCGAGGGAAAACTCAAGCTAGAAGCAGATCATAGTGTAGAGCCTGTGAAACTACCAAAGAGAAGAGTACCGGTGGCACTGTCAAAACCACTGAAGAAGGAACTGGCTAGACTGGAAGAACATGAAATCATAGCACCAGTTGAGAAATACATAGACTGGATCAGCAGTTTGCTGGTTGTGAAGAAACCCTCAGGAAAGTTAAGGATATGCATAGACCCTAAGCCACTAAACAAAGCGCTCAAAAGAAGCCATTGCCCTCTTCCAACCGTTGATGACGTCTTGCCGGATCTGGCAAAGGCAAGAGTTTTCTCAGGATGTGATGTTAAGAATGGGTTTTGGCACATTGAATTAGAAGAAGAGTCAAGCTATCTCACCACTTTTGCAACACCATTTGGACGTTATCATTGGTTGCGCATGCCGATGGGAATCAGTCCTGCACCTGAGGTCTTTCAGAGAAAATTGAACCAAGTGTTAGAGGGGATGCCAGGAATCAAAATCATAGCTGATGATATTCTTATTATTGGGGAAGAAAACAACGATATAGTAGCTGCACAAGACCATGATGATAAATTGAGAAAGCTCCTGGAAAGGTGCAGAGAATGTAATGTGAAGCTAAACCCAGAGACATTTCAGCTCAGGCTGAAAGAAGTGCCATATATTGGACACTTGTTGACATCACAGGGTCTGAAAGTCGATCCAGAGAAGGTCAATGCCATTAGGCAGATGCCCAGACCAACAGACATTCGGGGAGTACAACGATTCCTGGGTATGGTGAACTGTCTAGCAAAATTTTGTGAACACCTGTCAGAGATGTGTGAACCTCTGAGACAACTGACACACAAAGACGTGCCGTGGGAGTGGACTGATTGGCATGAAGAAGCCTTTGAGAAAATAAGACACAATTGCAAAAACTCCAGTACTAAAATACTACAACCCAGAAGAACAGCTTGTTTTGCAATGTGATGCGTCAGAAACTGGGTTGGGAGAGGCACTCATGCAGTCGGGACAGCCAATTGCATATACAAGCAGAGCACTGGCAGATACAGAACAAGGCTACGCTCAGATAGAAAAAGAGCTGTTGGCAGTACTGTTTGGAATAGAGAGATTTCATCAGTTCACATATGGACGCACGGTAGAAGTACAGTCTGATCACAAACCACTAGAGAGTATAATAAGGAAACCCCTCCTTTGTGCACCCAAACAACTACAGCGGATGCTACTGAGGCTGCAGAGATATGATGTTGTACTCAGATACTACCCAGGAAGACATTTGCTACTGGCAGACATGCTAAGCAGGGCATACCTACCAGACTCCAGCTCAAAACATCCAGTAGAAACTGAAATTGAATCCATTAACGTGGTGCACTACTTGCCCATCTCCGATGAGAGGCTAAAGGCCATACAAAAAGCAACAGAGCAGGACAAGGATCTTCAGGTGTTAAAGAAAGTGATCCTACAAGGTTGGCCGGACACTAAGGAACACGTACTTCTGGAAGCAACAATGTTTTTCCATAGCAGATGAGCTCAGCGTACAAAATGGAATTGTCTTCAGGGGTGAGTGTGTAGTTTTACCAGCTTCTCTCAGAGCAGATATTATGCGAAGAGTCCACTCCTCACACATTGGAATAGAAGGATGCCTAAGAAGAGCATGCGAGAGTATCTATTGGCCAGGCATGAATGCACAGCTGAAAACATACATGGAGCAATGCAGTGTGTGCAATGCACAGGGAATCAAGCAGCAAAAGGAAACTTTAATATCACATGAAGCACCAAGATGACCCTGGGAAACAGTGGGAACAGGTCTTTTTACAGTCAACGAGAAGGACTATATGATTACTGTTGACTACTGCTCCAATTTTTGGGAAGTGGACTTCCTGGAGAACACGAAATCCAGGACAATTGTACGGAAGCTAAAAGCACACTTTGCGAGATATGGGATTCCAGACACTCTGTATTCTGACAATGGACCACAATACACAGCAGAAGAGTTCAGATTTCAGCAAAAAATGGGACTTTAAACACAAAACATCATCCCCCGGCTACCCGCAGAGCAACGGAAAAGCAGAATCAGCAGTGAAAACAGCCAAAAGGCTAATGGCCAAAGCAAAAAGAGCAGGATCTGATCCATATCTGGCCATGTTGGACCACAGAAACACCAACTCTCAGGGTGTTGACAGCAGTCCAGTACAAAGCCTGATGGGCAGGAGAACTAAAACCCTGTTGCTCATGAGTGAAATTCTACTAAGGCCTGGGGTGACCAGCAACAAGCAGAAGATGATCATGGAGAGCCAACACAGGCAAGCACAGTACTACAACACTTCAGCAAAGGATCTACGTCCACTACAAAGAAATGACATGGTGAGAGTACAGCCATGGGGTGGACAGAGCAAATGGTGGCAGAAAGCCACAGTGATTAAGCCAGTAAACATGAGGTCTTGTGAGATACTAACAGAACAAGGACAGACCTTAAGAAGAAACCGAAGACACCTTAGGAGGTCTAAAGAACAGGAAAACAGTAACACACCACAATAGGTTCCGCACATATTGCTACAATATATATATATATATATATATATATATATATATATATATATATATATATATATATAATAAACCCCATTATTATACATGACTTTATAATCTACACAAACTATCTTACATTAAAATATTAAACACATTTATACAATCGTGCTGTTTTTATTATTTATGGAAAAACCAAAATAATCTACATAATAATTCAGAAAGGTTTACAGAAAGTTGTAAAACTTGTGTCTCCATCTTGACAGGAAACCTCTATCCCACACATTTCCAATCATGAACCGTGAAACTCGGTTCACTGCTGCAGTGACCACATCGCGAAAACACACGAACAGTTGACCTGACGACCTTATTACTCTTATTACTCCACGACTATGGCTGTGGAGTAATAAGCAAATTAATAGCTAGTTAACCCCTCAGCCATAATACAAAAGACCTGCAGTTTGGCTACACAGGTAGAGTGTGTTAGACTGAGTTGGAGAGAGACATGTCGTATGTAAACTGCAAAGGAACAAAACAAGTGCTATTTACTTTGAACCATCCTGAAGGTACTCCTGTCCTTTGTTTATGTTCGTTTATTTTGGTCATTGTGCCATTTTCTTTTGTTATTTGAAAGTTTGTTTATTTATTTTGTAAATAAATACTGATTGCAGCCAGTGGCTCATTCAACCCACTACTACGATGTTTGTTTGGATTAATTTCCTAAAACTTCATGCTGATTTGAAGCACCAACTAAGACGTAGCTTTACAGTAAACTAATGTGATCTGTCCGCATCTCCATCCATTTGCGTTTCTTTCCATCTGATGATGTAAGTATCCTTCTGCCTGGCTGAAGTGTAATGCTGGCTCCAGGGATCAGCTTATGTTGCCTCCCCAACACATCAGCACACACAAGGCTGCAATGCTGGCTCTGGAGATGAAACAGTGCAGTCTCCCCAGCACATCAGCATGACAACCATCTAGATTGAGCTAAGTAGGGTACATCTCTGGGGTCATCAAGTGGGCACCTTCCGTCCTTGGTGTTTCATTGACTAGCCCACGACACCTCAAGAGGGCTCAACAGTGATTCTGGCATCCCAGCATCACCCCCCTCCATCCCCCACTCAGCTCAGCCCAGCTTACTTACCCTAACCCTAACCCTAACCCAGGAAACCAACGGCTCCATAAGCAATGTAAAATATACAAGCTTTCTAGCTATATATTTTCAAAAAGGAAGGAAATTCTTTACATAAAAACATTGTTAATGCATCAGTTAGGGTTGATATTAAAATGACAAAAGTAGGAAAATGCGATTCCCTCCCAATCCCTTACAAGCAGTGGAAGGGGCAAGGCAAAACAAGCAACCACAAACAGGCATCATCAGTTAAGTCGAACAACATACAGCTATTTGCAGATAACACAAAATGCATTTGAGAGATGTCACGCATAACGAACGTGTCGATTCAATTAAATGTCACAGATTGCAAAAATAGAACAAAAATAAATTTAACTAATTTTTTTATCATGGTTTTTTTTTTTTATTGCGGAAAAGTACTGAAAATGTGTGTGTGTGTATGTGTGCGTGTGTGCATACCTAAACGAGGGAAGCAGAGACGGGATCGTATTACAGGTATACATAATTTAATTATGTCCTTATAAAATGAAATGACATGTGTTATGATGTTTCTGTTTTTTTTTATTTGATAAATCAATCAATAGTCCCAGCCTTAATGTCTATACAGTGCTCCATCGCTATAAGGCTCTTGGTTATAACGTGCCTTGGATATAACACTCCTACAGCATGTTCCCCAATTCCCTATATTAGTGATTCATGTAATATTTCTACAGTAAATACAGTACCGGAGTTGTTCAAACTAAACAACTTCTCAGTCTAACTTCTGTTTCTGTCTTTCCTTTTTGATACATTATCTGAACTGAAGAAAAGCTGCGTTGTAACTTTATAACACAGACATCTAATTCGGTGTTTATTTTATAACTAAATAAATATTAGGCCTATTATGTGGTTATCTTTCCTAATGTATTTACTTTTTGCTGCGAGAGGAGCTGTGGCTTTTTCCGGGAGACGAGACACTTTGGCAGCCAAACCTGGGACGATCCCTTCCCCTCTCCCTACCCGCTCACCTTCTCGCACTTGGTTTGGTTGTTTGTCGCTTAGAATTGAACTCCCAATTGCCAACTCCCTATTTTTGTGTTGTCTGCAAATTTAACACATCTGCTTACTATACCAGAATCTAAGTCATTAATGTAAATTAGGAAGAGCAGAGGACCTAATATGAATCTTGTGGTACTCCGCTGGTTACCATATGCCAGAGGAAGGGCAGCAAAGTCCCCGGAAAAGCACACGGAAAAGAAAAGAAGGATAGGAGTGGACAATGGAGGACAACCACTGGCGGCCTGCCTTGATGACTCTTTTTGAAGCAGCTAAAGCTTGCAATGAACTGACCTACTGTGGTTACAACTCTGAACAAGGTTGTCGAAGCTGCAAGTGCTCCAAAGACAGACTGCCATGCACTGAACTTTACAGTTACAACTGTCGGAAATAATCGGTTGTCATAGCTTGAACTGAGCAAATACCATAACCAAGTTTTTGGTATTGCTGATGAACGATTTTTGTGTTATCACTATTTTTCAGATCTTTTGGAGGTAATCCCCTCATTAAGATGATGTCATGAGGTCATTATGACCCTGCCTTATCAATTTTTTCCAAAATGTGTTCATAGAGCAACTATTACAATATTGACAACATTCAATTCTAACCCCCAATGTTCAGTATGGCATTTATCTGTGTTTTGAGGTATTTTTGAAGCATTGAGATCACAGTGATGTCATGATATCCCCCTACTCATCAGATTTTTTGGAGCTTATAATTTTCTGAATATTAGACGCCATGCAATGCTTGTATAAAAGAACAAAAAAGTACTTTTGTCTGGTGGGTAATGGTCATTTCACTAAGCCACCAGACTATACTGCCATGATAGTGTGTTTGGGTGCATGTATGGGCACTGCTTATGAAGGTCTAGTAGAAGACAAATGCATAATAGCGGCAACAATATCAGACTGTACCACTATGAATTCCACTGCCATGACCAATTCTAGAGTGGCATCCACATGTTTGATGTGCGTCAGTTTGTTGATTGGGGAGTGGGGAACTGCATGCAGGGCAACATGAGGGGAAGTGTATATGAATGGTCAATTGTGAGACATAAGTGCATAACAGAGCGACTACCAATAGGGCTGTAATATGAATCTATGTCCTAGCATAACTTTTTGTTATATGGAATTGCAGATGTGTTCAATGGCACAATACAATCTTTTGCAAAGGAGAAGAGGTGGTGGGCCGGCATTAGCATTCGTAGTAACATGGATATGGGGAATGAGAGCACTTTAAGAACAGGACACCCATGTGACAGATGTATGACACAATGATATTGTCTCCTGCAAAAATGGAAGTGCGGTACAGCGTCATGAAACTGTGTTTACATGGTCGACTGGAATGTACCTTGTCTTGTCAGTTTGAAAGTTTTTCAGTGTCATACTGGATGAACAACAGAATATAAAGCTTGCAAGGTTTTCAGACAGGAAAACCTATTAACAGCAAGTTCCAATTGCTCACAAGCTCGGTCTTGCCGTGCTTTCAAATTGACCACTTGCTGTTTGTTTGGTTGCATAAAAAACATTGTCCCTTACCTTCACATTATCGGTTCAATTCTCCAAGCATTGACCAGTCCAGGATTCGGGAGGAAAGATCCTGAAAGGAATCGTCTAAAAAAACCACACCAATCCTACAAATGCTGTATTGTTTCATTCTCCCTTTTTGCCAACTCTGAGTTCTGGGAGAATTTAGTTGGCTGTTCGTGGAATTGAGGTATACTGAAAAAATGCATGGGCGTTATTTGTACGAGGTATACTGAAATGCATAGTTGCTATTTTTAAGTGAATTTGTTTTAATTTATAACATGTAGAAATGTGACGTGTTGTAGCTCATTTTGAAGGATTTGTTTGTCTTAATAATTGTAGTTGTGCAATGTTTTGTGGTATTTTTGGGGGTCAAAATAATATCAACGTGGTGCATATTTGTAGTTTATGAAGAACATTGTTGTACAGGATGGGATTCATGTTTTTGCCACAGGCAGATAATGTGAATGTCTATAAATTAATATGAAGGGTGTTTATTCTTATTGTTACGGATGTGGTCCAATTTAGTCTAAATCTGTGCATTTAATCAATGTATTTAAGTGGTCTAGCGTATTTCAATAATCAGATCCACCGTGAATTGTGTTTGCTTCGGGCCAAATGGGTGTCTGCACTGTCTGTCTTGGCTGCCCAGTCATGTTGTCTTAGTCATTGCTGCACTCGCTCGTCTGCTTGCAGGGGGTAAAGAAATGCACATTTTACCTTATGTTTCATTTTATTTATGTATTCATTTTATAATATGCATCACCCCATTGGTTAACGAGATGTTTGGTTTGACTTTGATTTGTCTGTATTGTCATTGGGATAAATTCCTAGTTCTGTACGGGTGGCGATTCGCTGCTTCCCATTGGTTAGCACCTTCTCAGCACTGGCATTTGAGATCACGCTGATGTTGTCTCGGAGCGGAGAGCAGGCTGAACTTGACTGACGGCGGTCAAGACTTCTGGTGCATGTTGCTTAGTTCAAACCGGTATCTCACAACCTTATGGGATAGGAGAATGGTGTGGGGAGGTGTGTCTTCTTGACACATGGCACTGGCCAGTGGTGTATTTGTCGATTTTGGAGGGTGGTTGTGGCTTGAAATAGCCTCGGAATATTAAAATTATCTTTTTTTTTTTTTTTTTTTTTTTTTTAGTATTCTGCATGCCAGAGTTGCTGCCAATTGGGTCTGCAGAGGTCATAACGGTATGAAGTATATTTAGGGCATTAAGTTTATTTGAGTATTAAGTTTATTTTACATGTGTGATATGGAGTGGACCATGAGACTGAAATTTCCAATTCACAGTTAATCAACACAGGTGTTCCCAGTATTTAACCAAAATATAATGCTCCGCTATAAACACATAAAAGCGCTGTTTTATCATACTGTGATCATTTTGTTCCATGTGCCAGATTTTGCTTAATGTCACACAACCAATTCTTCAAGAACAATTCAAACAATAATTTGTCCAGGACATTCAATTTTTTCATCCAGTCTCACTCTGCCATTGAAAGGTTTTCTCAACTTTTTCTGGAGAAAAAACGACTAGAGACCTGTGCTTGACATCTTTTTGATGATGTCAGACCGGAAAGGGAAAATTGTAATATCGGACCTGGTCCGACATAAGATTGCAAAAATCAAAATTTTTAAAAATCTATACAGGAGAATTATAATAAAGCTTATTTACTTGATTCAAAGACTTCATTTTGCCATCTGTTCCTAACTGAGTGTCTTTTTATAAATATCTTGCAGCTCTAGAATCTAGTTTAAGCTCATTGTTCGAGAACCATTAGGGTTCAAGAGTGTGACAATGGTAGATAAACAAAATTATAATCAGGATGGTTTTGGAGACCCTCAAATAAGAAAGGGATGTTGGTGAAAGTAGAAGCGATGAGGAGGGTTGATTGATATTTAGAGGAAAGCTGGCAGATGGAACAGGAATGGGCGTTGCCACAAAAACTTAACATATAAAGGAAACTGCATTGTTTGTTTGGGTAGAATGAAGAATTGAAATTATTGCAAAACTGTTCGCCTCCACAGAATGTACTAGGTCTAGAATGCATAGGAGAAATGGTGGGGAAGAGGTTTTTGAAAGAGGAGTGTTGAGGATCAGGTTGGGACCAGTCAGTGAGGCTTTCCAATGTGACGGATGCTGCTTTGGCTGAAAATGCTTTGTGGTATTCATAAAAATGGTGCCGCCACATCTGGCATCAAATTATCATCAACGCCCACATTAAGATTTCCATTACATGAGAGTAGATGTTGAATTTCATGCTGATTTGAACTGGCTCTCGCCAAGATAAGCACCAACTAAGACGTAGCTTTGCAGTAAACTAATGTGATCCACCTGCATCTCCATCCATTTGCGTTGTTTTCCATCTGATGATGTAGATGTTCTTCTGTCTGGTGTTGATTGCTGAAGTGTAATGCTGGCTCCAGGGATCAGCTCATTTTGCCTCCCCAGCGCATCAGCACACACAACGGCTGCGATGCTGTCTCCGGGGATCAACTCAGTGCTGTCTCTCCAGCACATCAGCATGACAACCATCTGGACTGAGCTAAGTAGGTTACATCTCTGGGGTCTTCAAGTGGGCACCTTCCATCCTTGGTGTTTTGTTGACTAGCCCACGACACCTCAAGAGGGCTCAACAGTGATTCTGGCGTCTCAGCATCACCCCTCTCTATCCCCCACTCAGCTCAGCCCAGCTTACTTACCTGTACATTAGTGTTGCTTTCTTTCTATTGTGCTTGAGATCCCCAGCCAGAATCTTTCCGTTTCAACCACAGCCAGTTGCTGATCTTTTCTTCTGCTTCAGAGAAGTTCTTCACTGTGCGACGCAACCCAATGTCTCAGAGAAACCGGGTTGTACAATGTGCCACAAATATAGCATCAGAACAATATATCATCAGAAGCTTGGGAGAGATAGTGGGGGTAAACATCACAAAGAACATCTCAGAAAACAGAAAAAGCAAGGATAAATTCACCAACTATAAGATTTTTTTAGAAGCCGTGGATCCCAGGATTTAAGGGTGACAGATAGGTCTCCTCAGTCAGCTACCATATGATAAAAAAAAAAAATTGTAAAATAGAAATGAGAATTGAGATCAAGTTAACCTCCTTATCTTCAATAATATTGGAAGTAATCTTGTTATGAATAGTAATTCGACATATATGTACTTTATCATATGCATCGAAAATCCCTTTGGAATCAATGATTAAGTATCTTATATATATTTTTTAATATCTGAGACTATTAAAATTTTACCAAAAAACAAAACAAAACAACCACAAAAAAGGCAAATCCTTCAGAGCTGAAATCTTTTTACAAGATTGAAAGCAAAACAGAACCTGGGGAAATGTGTCGACCGTTATTAGAATCAGAAAAGGATGATTTAATAATAACTTTCTGGAAGATTTGTACATGGGAAATGAACAGGTATCATTGTAACAGACTGACACATTCCAGACATGACATAATCCACCTATTGTTAGGAAAGGCTTCACTAAAACACATTTTGACAAAAGTAGGTACTTTCCAAAACAATTTTAGTTAGGACAGCTTAATCACCCTACTTAATCACCTTAAGCTTATATAATGCTATGACTCTCAGTCTTCCATGTGATTTGATCACATTCCAAAAAGCTGTCTGGCTTGGTCTGAGCTGTCAAATTGAGTTCTGTTTGTTTATTTCAATTATACACATGCTGGGATCAGCACATTATCATACAATCACTTTGTTTTCTTGAAGATCCTTGGGTCTGTAGGCAATTAAAGAGCTTAAAATTAGTTTTGTATCCTATCTGTTTATGATGTTTACAAATAATGAGTTTCATTTATATTTATAAGGTGCTTTTAACTGTTTTAAAATAGCGAATTCATTGCTGGAAGTTACCATCTCTCAGTTTCACTATTCTGCAAAGTAACATACACGGCTGTCTACATGGTTACCAGTATTACTGCATTATTACACAAATAGGTGCATATACTTATTTGGGTATTGTTTAATTTTTCAGATGATCATAAAACGTGTAAATCATGTAAGAAAACCACCTCATTATATGAGAAGGTTTGTGAAGTCATGAAACAGTCTTAAACATGTTTGAAACCATGTATTCATAGATTTAACATTAAACATTGTGAAGATGTGTTCAAATTTACTGTGCTATTTTTTGCTTTGCATACTGTATTTAAACATAATGTACAAAGTTAGCATGCACATTTAGCATGTTAATCTTTTATTACAGTAGCAACTGGATGACTGCATAATGACATAATAGTATCAGATGAATACTGTATGTGTTGTAATATAACTCTAAGCTACTGATATCTTAAAAGCCTCTCTCAGATGTATGAAAAGTTATTATGCATAAGAATTATGCATTGAAGAGTATTTACTACTGAAACACATTCTACGATTGTTTTGTGTTTTATTCGTGGTCTTCAGTGGTGTTTCAGAAGCATATCATTTCTTTAATCACTACAGGCAGGTGCACAGATTACAAAGATGTAATCCTGGTCCAGCCTACGTAGTTTGCAGAAATAGAAAACAAAGCCGTTCATAGAGATAAAATAAATAAATAAATAAATAAAATGCAGCAGTTTTATAATTACTATAATTACTCTCAAATAAATTGCTCGGGTAAATAAAATGAAGCGTATAGTGCCGAGGCAGACATTTACTTTGTCATGGGAGTAGTAGCTAGCATGTTTTATTTATTTATTTTTTAACATTTGAGACAACTAAATTTATAACAAAAAAAAGCAAATATAGTCAGCGCAGGATTTAAAGCTAAAACAAGTGAATTAAATTTGGCTGTGGATCACACCAAATTTATAAATATGTTACCAAGATAGACACAAACCCCTTTATTTTGGAAAGAGTGCTATCAGTCACATTTCTTCTGAGCGGATGTGATCACTACATGTAGCAGCTTGTGACAGAGATCGAGTGACACTTGGTGTTAGATTTCCCTCCCGACCTGTGAGGACACTAGATAAAGGGAACAACGTACCCTGGACTAAAAGGCTTGACAATTAAATCCCGTGGGTAGGTTGATGTCGGCCGGCTAGAAAAGGGACGAAGCTACGATACCCAAAACGGTGTGGCATCCGCGGATTGGCAAAGCAGATGTGCTCGTTAACCAAGGGGTTATCACTCATTGTCTTGTGTTTGTGTTTTGTGTGTAGTGTGGCTGTAAAACCTGAACTTTTGATTATGGGTCAAACTCGGGGAGTACAATTATGAGTGATACATGCCGCTGTATCACTCCAACATTTATTATTTACAGGTGTTTGCCTTAGGGCTCTGGACATTTGTTATTATTATCAATAAACACCCTTGCACCTGAAAGTAATTGTCTGTGTGATTTATATCCACTCTTCACTCACCTGTATCCACTCACCACTTTGCCACACAGCTGTATTACAGATTAAGGGGTAAATGTACTAAAGCGCTGTGCCTGTCGCAGTAGTCATAAACCAGTTGCAAACGAGTCGGAAAGTCTACGGTGAAATGTGCTAAACAAGCGCAATGCTATTAGCAATTTTCTAGGGAATGCTTTGCAGTTTAACCTTAGATTGTAGCAATTTACTTGCTCCATAAAGTGGGTGTAAGTTTCACCCACCTGTCCCTTTAATTAGGGTCAGTAGCCTGGCCAGGTTAAAACTCAATTTCCCATTGTTCCCCTTGCTATCACCCTCTGTTCATCCTCTCCCCCCATTGGCTCATTCAGATATCCACTCCTCCAATCTCCAAGCTCCTTGGAAGCTAGCACTGGTATTAAAGCTGGCTGGCTAGGCCAGGAGAGGAATCCCTTTTCTTGTGAGGAAACCATTTTACAAATAACAGCATATTACTTAATTACAGTGTAACTTTATCTTTATTTTAGATAAATACAGGTGCATCCATTTACTCTTTTCATAATCTTGTACTTTGTCTAAACCTGTCTTTTTTGTTTACACTGTTACTTGTTTAAGTTTAGTTGCTGTTCAAGGTCTGTTTAGGGTTTGTTTTTTGTTACTGTGTTCAGTCTCCATTTTGTTCCTGATCCTCCTGATATTTTCCAAACGGCTGTTCACCATTCAACCCGGTACTACTCAACAGACTCACCATTTTCTACGATCGTTATTTTTTCATCAATCTTCATCCATCATCATCAGTACAGGACTCTATTCAGAACTTCATTATTTGATGGTGAGGTTATTCCTTTTCTGTTTGCTGTTTTTTTTCTACTTTACTTTGATACTTTGGTTCCTGTAATTTTTGTTTTGTTCTTTTGTTACTTTGGATTACATGTGCATTGCTTCACTGGACTTGTTAGGCCTAAATTTCATTTATCATCCATTGCCATCAAGACTGTCTTTGTGATTGGTTTCCCTGTATAATTATTCATTCACCGTTGTCTTTTTTGCCTGTCGGTGTGTTGGTTTTGTGTTGGTGTGGTGTTTGTGTGTGTGTGGGTTTATTGGAGGCCCACCGGACACCGCATTAATTTCGCTTTAGTGTTAGTTTGTTTGGATGTTTGTTTAGTTCACGTTACTTTCTTACTCACCTGTACCTTCCACTTAACTAACTGTTCTCTGCAATAAGTTGTTGACCTTATATTTCATTTATTGCATTATAGTTCACAACAATAAACCGTTTGTTCGTGAAATTGACACCTCTGATGTCCCTGCTTTTGCTGTCTGTCACTCTTGCTGACTTAATTAGTTATAGATATTGGGCCAGTAGTATCTCCTTAGGGAGGACAGTACAACAGCTTCTCAGTTGTGCAGAGTGATCGTTACAAGATGAATATGTAATTATGGGCGTTCCTGCCTAAATTCGCATAGATGGGGTGGAGATGTTGTTCTCAAGTATTAAAGGTGCCGGCAAATGTGCACTTACAATTGCATCAATTTGTTAGAACTTTTGAAAGCATGTTTTAAACAGTTGCAATTCTTGCTGGTATTTCCCAGTCCACTTTTTCTTGTGCATTTTCATTTGTGCTCAGTGCATTTTTTAGGTGAATACCCAAGTAACTTATTATCACTAAAGTCAAGGTTTACATACAAGCCTTGAAAACAAACTTCTATGACATTTCTAGTTTCCCCAACGTGTTGGGAGCAATAGACTGTACCATTAACCCTTCCAGCTCATTCTGAGCATCTGTATAGGACCATGACCTATTTTGTGTTCATTGTGTAGGCTACCAAGTATGCCAAGTAATAATAATAATAATAATGTAAAAAGGCTAAAGTCATTTTGTTTAAATTTAAAATGATCTTTTATTCACATTGTACACCGGTAGCTCAAAATAATAATGAAAACAGAAGGCGAAAAGAACAAGGAAAAATAAAACAGTAATAAAACTACAAATAAAAGGTGCTGCACTCGGCAGCATTATCCCGGTCGCTGCTACCCGCACAACCCAAATCACTGACCTACACTAGCGGCTCCCTGACTGCTCTAAACAATACTTCTTCTGCCCAAAGGTTCCCCGCTGTCACTCTCTGGCTTGTTAATTGCTGTCTTTCTCCCAGCTGGTTTCTCGGTCCTCGACCAGCGCTTCCGCACACACAGCAGGTCTAAAAGGGCAGACCTGAGGAATCAGTAGAGCATTATCTTATAGGGCTAACAATCTCCCCAAGACCCGCCTCCCAGCCATTCAGAGAGAGGGAAAGTCCACACAACCACTTTCCCACTTCCCCGTGTCACTGCCATGACTCACAGGTGGTTGTTGGACGACTGCTGCCCTCTTCCTGCAGCACTGTGAATACGCCAGCAGAGTCAGCACAGATGCTACATATCCTTCCCCTCAGAAAGACACCACCAGTTCATTCGAAAATCCTAGACCCCCATGCCTTCCCGAGAGAAAAAGTCTGCGTTTTGATGCAGCTTTCTGCTCGGTGGACTACCCTGAAGGCATAGGGCTGCAAGGCCAAGTATCATCATGTGATTCTGGCGTTGCTATCTTTCATTCAGTGAAGCCATGCTAAGGGGACATGATCTGTAACTAGGATGAAGTGTCGCCCCAGGAGGTAGTACCGGAGTGACTCGACTGCCCATTTTACGGCGAGACACTCCTTCTCGATGGTACTATAATTTTTCTCGTGGGGGAGAAGCTTCCTGCTGATATACAGGACTGGGTGCTCGCTTCCCCGAACCTCCTGAGACAATACTGCCCCGAGACCTGTCTCTGACACTTCCGTCTGCAGGGTGAACCTCTTACCAAAATCTGGGCTGCATAGCACTGGCTTACTACACAGCCTCCGCTTCAAGGCGAGAAAGGCCCTGTGGCACAACTCTGTCCACTGAACCGTATTTCGGGAAGTCTTCTGGGTGAGGTCTGTCAAGGGAGCAGCTAGCGTAGCTAAGCTTGGGATGAACTTCCTATAATCGCCCGCTAGTCCCAAGAAAGAGTGCACCTGGGTTTTGGTTGTAGGAACCAGCCAGTCAGCCAAGGCTTTCACCTTATCAACCAGCGGTCTGATCTGGCCCCTCCCTACTCGATACCCCAAATACTCCGACTCTTCCCAATGGCACACTTCTTTGGGTTAGCCGTGAGCCCCGCCTCCCGCAAGGACGGCAGCGCCGCCGCCACCTTACACAGATGACTCGGCCAATCCTCACTGTGGATAACCACGTCATCTATGTAAGCAGTGGCGTACTGCTGATGGGGCCGCAAGATGCGATCCATCATCAGCTGGAAAGTGGCAGGTGCTCCGTGCAACCCAAAGGGCATGGTCCTAAATTGGTATAACCCGAAGGGAGTCGAAAATGCCTTCCTCTCTCTAGATTCCTGGGTCAGGGGTATCTGCCAGTACCCCTTTGTTAAATCCAGTGTCATCATAAAATGAGCGGTGCCTAGACGCTCCAGCAACTCATCTACCCTGGGCATCGGATAAGCGTCAAACTTCGATTTCTCATTGATTCGTCTGAAGTCAATGCAAAATCGAGTTGACCCGTCTGGCTTATCAACTAAAACGACCGGACTGTTCCAGTCACTTTGGGACTCTTCTATTACCCCCAGTCTCAGCATTTCATCAATTTCCGCTTTTATTACCTGTCTTTTATGCTCAGGTATACGATACAGCCTCTGGCGAACTAACGCCCTCGGCTCAATATTAACATGATGATGGACTACTCGACTCTGCCCCGGGACGGAAGAGAACACGTCAGGAAACTCTGCCACCAGACCGTGAGCCTGACATTTCTGCGTGGGTGTCAGATTCTCCGCAATCTGTACCAATCCTTTTCTTGTCAACACAGAAAGATCAGGTCCCAGGTATGGGATGTCATCTGCGTGCGTCACTAGCAACGTCTCCGGTTGCAACCAAGGCTTCAAGAGGTTTATATGATAAATGTGTTTCTCTCTCCGTCTGGCAGATCTCATAGTCCACCTTCCCAACCTGACGTGTAACCTCAAAGGGTCCTTGCCACTTAGCCAAGAGTTTCGACTCGGAACTGGGTAATAAGAGAACTACCTTATCCCCCGGCTGAAATGTGCGCAACTGGGCTCCTCGGTTGTACTGTGTCTACTATCTGCACTGAGCCTGCCTCAAATTGTCATGCGCCCATTTCCCAACAGACTCAAGACGTTTGCGCAGGTCCAACACATACCGGACTGTATTGGTCGAATTGTCCTGCTGCTCCTCCCACATCTCTCTGACCAGATTGAGCACGCCCCGGGGTCTCCGCCCATACAACAGCTCGAACGGTGAAAACCCAGTGGAAGCCTGGGGTACCTCTCAGATCGCAAAGAGGGGAGGAATCAGCTGGTACCAGTAACGCACATCACTACGAATAAACCTGCGCAACATGTTCTTAAGGGTCTTATTAAAGCGTTCCACCAGACCGTCGGTCTGAGGATGAAACACCGAGGTCCTAATGTTCTTAATTCCCAAAAGCTTACATGTTCCGCGGATTAGCCGGGACATAAAATTGGTGCCTTGATCGGTTATTATCTCCTTGGGGATCCCCACCTGGGAGAAAACCTTCACAAGCTCGTTGGCAACAGACTTAGCTGACATAGATCGGAGGGGAATAGCCTCTGGATAACGTGTAGCATAATCCAAAATGACAAGTAGGTGGGTGTATCCTGCCACATTCCTCTCCAGAGGCCCAACTATGTCCATCGCAATGCGCTCAAATGGAGCTTCCACTAGGGGCAAAGGCATCAGTGGGGCTTGTGGAACAGCTCTAGGGCTGGCCTTCTGATATTCCCCACAACGCTCACAAAACCACCTGACGTCGCCATCTAGCCCCAGCCAGAAGAACCGTGACACCAGCCTTGCTTTAGTTTTATCCCTTCCCAAATGACCAGACAGGGGAATAGCATGAGTCAGCTGCAACAAATCCTCCTTAAAGGGCTGAGGAATGAACAACTGATGGCTCACTTCCCCGGTCTGGGGTAATTTATCAACATGGTACAGCAGGTCCCGATTAACTTCAAAGTGAGGGTACGTGGCGGCGCGTCTGGGCTCGACCACCCGACCATTAACCACCGCTGCTTGGTCAAAGAGCCTGCCCAGCACGTCGTCACGCCCTTGCTCGAGTCAGAAGTCACGGGAGCGAGCTAAGAAATCAGCTTCCATGGCTTCCAACTCGGGGTCAGGTCGGTCCCGAGCAGAGGCAGCCGAGCCAGACCCCTGCGCTGGCTCCGTGACCTCACCCCCAGACTCTTCACCAACCACCCCCACCTGAAACTTATCCTACTCCCTCCATTGCCAGCCCTCATTCTTAGCAATCCGGCGCTCCCGTTTAGTTTTACAGGGTTTAAATTTATGGCAAAACCATGCTGGATCACGAAAGGGAAAAATCTCTCCAATTACTTCCTCTTTCTTAGCCAATAAGGAGGACAGGGCTGTCAGGGCAGCCAACCAATCTTTAAACTGCTCCCAGTCCATCCCAGAACTACCTGTACTGGCAATTGAGGACATAATCCTACCTGCACCTGCGTCACCTGCAGGCCAATAGTCATATTCACATTGATCTGGGGATAGGAGTGTACGTCCCCATGTATACATTTAATATGCACCCGTCCCAATATACGTTTATGCCCCAGTGAGATAAGGCTCTCCTGTACTAGAGACTGACCACGCTCTGAATCCAGGAGAGCCTGGGTTTTTGCACAATTCACTGTCACAGGAATAACAAAACCTGTGTGCTGAAGTGACTGAGGTAATTGAACGCGCCTACCTGGTCGACCGAGGTCACACTCCATCACGGGGCAATCCTGGATGAGGTGGCCCACCTCCCTGCACGTCCAACACCTCTGTAGGCTGGTTTCTCTCCCCGAGGCTTCGGCAAGCCATAAAAGGGGCTCGGCGATAAGGTGTTCGCGCAACACCCCAGTCCGACACTGCAGCAGCGTGTGGGTAGCCCCACCCTGCCCCAGTTTCCAGGCCGGGAGCTCCCGCCGACACCCCTCGACCAAATCCTGGACTACCCCTCCCCCCCCAGTCCCTTCGCCCTCTCCGGGGCCAGTTGAGGGGACGATCCGGTTGCTGCACTCCTCCCAGGCAGTCTTGCAGTCGTTGGCTCCACCGCCTGGTACTGTTCCGCCAGTTCGACCGCCCGATCCAGAGTATCTGGTGCCTGTTGCTGGACCCATAACTGAGGTCCCAGGGCCAGACACTCCAGAAACCGCTCCACCATGATTAGCTCCACCAACCTGGCTTTGGTGACCGCATCTGGGTTCAGCCAGCCCATGGTGTAATCCTTTATGCAGTGGGCAATAGCTTGGGGGTGCTCCCCCGCCACAAACTGCTCCTCCCGGAATTTCTTCTGGTAGCCCTCCAGTGTGGCCCCCAAGCGATTCAGGATGGCTGCCTTCAGCATGGGTTAATGCAACATGCGCTCTGGGGACAGCGTCCTCGCCACTGCTTGAGTCTTCCCGGTGAGCTGTGGCAACAAGTAGCTACCTCACTGTGCTTGGGGGCACCCGGCCGAGGTCGCCATGGCCTCAAACACCTCCAAGTAGGCTTCAGGTCGATCCTTGACCATCATTTTAGTGGGTCTTTGTAGTGGGTGGTCTGGGGCTGCGGGTCTAGCCGCACCCTGCACCGCAGCAGTGAGAGTCCGGAGCAGGAGGTCCATCGTGGCTGCAAATTGTGTGGCATCCATGGCTTCTTTGTACTGGTTCTGTGAGTGCACTGCTTTATCCACACATTTTAGCCCGCTGAGGGCGCTGTTGGTCCGTGGTCTGCCTATACCGATGATAGACAGCACCACGAAACCCCAAGCTGGGAATAGAATTAACTGTGGGCACATCGCAGGTGCTCAAAAAAATAATAATGAAAACAGAAGGCGAAAAGAACAAGGAAAAATAAAACAGTAAGAAAACTACAAATAAAAGATGCTGCACTCTGCAGCGGTATCCGGTCGCATACCCTAGACCAGAACGTGGGAATACCTGCGCTTAACATATTAAGGGGTCTGCCAACAGGAAGTCCGTGTTAGGACGTCTTTCTCCAGGTACACCTCGACCAGCGCTTCCGCACATTCAGCGCGTTTAAAAGGGCAGACCTGAGGAAACAATAGAGCTTTATTTTATAGGGCTAACAATCTCCCCAAGACATGCCTCCCAGCCATTCAGAGAGAGGGAGAGACCAACTTATTAGTTGCTTCATGTCGTTGGCTATTTGTAAATGCAGATCATAAGAGTTGACAGGAGCAGCTGGTTCAGAAAGAACGGCAGGCGCAGAGAGGGGAGTAGTTTGAGCTGGCTCTGGAATTGTTACAGCAGTGGTGGAGCGACGTCTGGTGCTTCTGGGTCTTGTGACTGTTGAGCATGGAGAAAAGTTATTGAATTTCAATCACTAATAGAGCTTTCAAAAGCTTATGGCCAGTCTTTTAGAAAAAAAAAAAAAAAACGAGCTGGAGAAGTATCTCCTAGAATGAAAGCATTTAGAGCGGCATGTTGGCTGCTGGAGAACTGGAGCAGTAGAAACAGGTGTGGCGAAATTGGCGGAGGTTGAAGCAGTGGGTTCACCGGAGGCTGAGATGAATGGGTCAGCAGCAATGTCAGGTGAAGACGGAGCAGTAGGATGGTTGGATTTTCTCAAACATTTTCTCCTTATATTAATGGTGGGTGGAAGTGGCGAGATGCTGATTCTGATGGACAGATGCTGCTGGTGAGTAGTCTTTTTTTCAAATATTAGTCTTGAGTCTTTAATCTTGAGTCTGCAGGCTGAGAACGAGGCAAAAAAAAAAAAAAAAGCCAGAGAGCAACACAAGCCAGGGCTTTAAATAGGGGATTTAACAGACGTTATTGGTAGGAAGAAAGTAGGGCGAGGAGCCCTCATTCAAGCCCCTCAAATAACAACTTTACAATTGTTAATGAGCAGTTTGGAAATCAATGTAAGATTATCCCAGTGATCATCAATTGCAAAACAAATATATTTTTAATACAACTTTTTGTCCATTACACGTCTGTCTTAAAATATTTAAGTATGTTTGAATGGTTTTATATTTACAGAGCTCTAAAGTCACTACATATCGCTAAAGACAATTAAACCTGTCATTAATCGTAATAATAATTTCTGAAAATATTATATAAAGCTCACGATTGTACAATTCACCTTGATTACATTCAGCACAAAAAAAATCATACTTTTCTAAATGGATTATATTGTATAACAGTTTGTTTTTAAGACAAGTGGCAATGGCATTTCCAGACTTAGCCACAGCACTATATTTGTGCCTTATTTGTTTTAAAAAAAACCACACTGACTTAATTATACTACACATACAAACTGCATCAAAACTTAATAGATTTTAATCTTTTTGAATCTCACTTTTCACATTATTCTGACAGTCAGAAGGTTAAAAAATAAATACATAAATAATAATAATAATAATATAATAATAATAATAATAATAATAATAATAATAATAATAAATAATTACATTGATATTTTGAAAACAAAACCAAATTCCAAACTCTCAAAAGTTATTTAATGGGTAAAGACAAACCTCTTTAAATTATGATCATATCAAGTGTGGTTGCGTACGATATTTGGGTTGGATTAAGTGAAGCGCATCAGGTTTTTACAGTCGAAATTTCCTCCCACTGAGACAATGACAACAAGTGTTGCTGCTGTGAATGTTAGAAGGTGCCAAACAGTGTTAAGGGGAAACAGCATTCCTTTCTGTGCAAAATTTGACATGTCATTATTAACAAATGGGGTGATGCATGCGATCTATACATTTGCCAGAAGTAGTAACGAGACGGAACGATATGTAACTCTTGCAGTTTAATTTCAGTCTTGATGTTAGAAATGTGCAGCATGAACAGTATTTCAAATGTGCTATATGCACATATATAAATAACATGATTAGTGTGCTGCAATGGACTGGGGTCTTGTCCAGGGTGTAGTCCCACCTTGCACTCTATGTCTGCGGGGTTAGGCTCTGGCTCACCGCGACCCTCTATAGGATTGTGGTTACAGATAAGGGGTTGGATGGATGGATGGATGGATGGATGATTAATGTGTGTAGAAACTTCATTAAGAATACGCTGGATACATTTTAAAGGCACATTATTATCACATGGCTAGTAGAAGTAGCATCGATACAATGCAACAATGTTAGACCATTTAAATACATGGATTTGAAATGTAGAAAGGAAGTTAAAACATGTGGAAAACATGACATTGCAATGCTCAGATTTAGTTTAAATTAGATTATGTTTATAACATTTACAAAAATGCTTCATATTAATTATTTATATAAATATTCACATTACCTGCTTTTTCAGTGGCAAATGCATTAATCCAATGTTGTATAATAACATTATTTAAAAATGATTAATGTGTAAAACATTGTTATTATGACTTTTTGACTGCTAAGAAATAATACAAACAATATTGCATAATGGGTATAATTATAATTTTGTAAGACAAATAAATGACCTTTAAAACATGCATAACACGTTATGTTGCTTTATATTATAAACAAAACCCATGCATTTAAAAATGACGCAGATGCATTTTTTTTGCAATAGAGAGTGTCTGTCTCGGTTCCACGCCCTCCTGACAGACTTGGCGACGTGACAGATGTATTTTTAGGGGTAGGCTCTAGCATTAAAAAAAAAAAAAAAAAAAAAAAAAAAAAAACTTTCAATTTATAATCACAATCTAGCTTGCAATTAATTTTTCCAATGAACATTTTTTAAATATATTTTAGTGACAAATCTTTTTATTTATTTATTTATAAAAGCTAAATCTGATCTAGATCTGTAGTCAAATTTGGTGCGTAGAAAAGCATTTTAAACGTTTTAAATTTTGTTAAAAAATTGCTGGTCTCAATTGAACAGTGCTGGTAGCCTGTTAGTGACCAAGCATTTTAAAATGCCAATAACATATTTTTGAATTGGCTTCTCCAGGTCAGCGGTAGTGATGTGTGGATAAAATACATGATTGCCATTTTTGAATGCTTGGTCACTAACAAGGCTAACACTACAGGTTATGTCAGGTCTGCTTACAAAGCGACTGAGACCAGCACAGAGTAAGGTGACCCTGAATTGTAAAAACACCATGACAAATTGAAAAACAAAATAGCAAACCAGAAAACACAGCGACAAATTAGAAAACACAATAGCAAATCAGAAAACACAACTACAAATTGAAAAACAAAATAGCAAATCAGAAAACACAACGACAAATTAGAAAACAAAACAGCAAATCATAAAACACAACAGCAAATTAGAAAACAAAATAGCAAATCAGAAAACACAATGACAAATTGAAAAACAAATTAATAAATGAGAAAACAAAATGACATTAACTAAACCGGAAAGTGAGGGGATATAGGCAAAAGTGTACCACGTCACTGATTGGAGGAACAACATGTCAATCACCGTTGCGGCACACTAGACGGAAGCACTTAGAAACTAATCGTCGTAAGTCACTTTTTCTTGTTTGAATTTTAATAATGTTTTATATTCGTTTACTTCACATTTGTTTTAGTAATGTAAGGACTAATAAACATTAAAATTCGAACAAGAAAAGTGACTTACCACAGTTAGTTTCCAAGTGCATCTGCCCAGAGTTCTGCAGTGGTGATTGACGTGTTGTTCCTCCAATCAGTGACGTGGAACACTTTTGCCTCTTTCCCCCCCTTTCCAGTTTAGTTAATGTTGCTTTTTTTTCTCATTTGTTAATTTGTTTTCTAATTTGTCGTTGTGTTTTCTGATTTGCTATTTTGTTTTCTAATTTGTTGATGTGTTTGCACTTCAAGTCGAACGTAACAGAGGCTTCATTCATTTAAATTAATTACAAACCTCCAGTTTAATGTTTACAACAAATACAAACTTGTTTTCTCCAAAGCGGAAAGATATATAATAAAATTGTTTGTTGAAAAATAAAACCTTTTTTTTTTTTTTTTTTTGTATTGTATCCATTTTGTAATCCGCGTAATAACAGTCCAGGGCTTGTGTGTCGTGTTGCATTAACATATGGCTTTGCTGGTTGAAGGCAGGAAGCATTGTTTTGTGCCTCCAACCCAACTACAGCTGTATGTATAATGCAACACAATGAATGTCCTGTCATGTGTTATTCCTTACTTTATAAGCTGCTGTCTTGAGTGCACATGAGTGCAATACACAAAAACTCCCTAGTAAAGAATACATTTTACACTCGAGAACTATATATGACGGAGAGTTTAGACCTTTTCTTTTTAACTTGGAGATATTCTCCATGTGTGCATTGTCTTCCTGCATCAGTTGCTAAGTTTTTAAGGTCTTATTTTGGGTTTGCAATGGGATCTATAAAGCATGCTACTGCTTCATTTCTGTAACTATGTAATCTTTCCACCTGACCACCTGAAGGGAACCGGCAGACCACAGTTTGAGAACCACTGGTATAGGGTATATCAATTTTAGCTAGTTGTCTGTTTTATTTTCATCCTGTAATTTAGTGGTGGGTAAACTGTGGCCCATGGGCCTCATGCAGCCTTCAACACATCCACCTGCATCCCCCTTATCCAGCCGGAAAAAAAAAAAATCCCTCGGCCTGCGATGCACTTACTTATTGTCTCCTAATCCATCCAAAAAAAAAAATTAATCCCTAAGAACGACTCTGATTTAATGCTCTCTTCCATTGATAAATATTTAATCAAAACATAAACAATGTTTCTTTTAAAAAGTATATAATTTCCTGTGTGAAAATATTAAACGGAATGGAGTAGCAAGGTATGATGTTTCAGTTTTGTTGCTGATTAAACCTTCCAGTTTAGTTAAATACCTCTCTGTGGTAATAATTATAGTTTTAATGAAAGGACAAAGAAAAAAACTAAATGAATCGATTTGTTACCAGGTTAGATGGAAAAGAAGCTGGAGAGCTGAGTTCATTGCTACTTCAAAAAGAGATGAAGAAAGTGTCAAAAAGCGAAAGATTGGCGACTGTTCAAGCTGGGAGTTGGATTTATTTTGTCACTAACCTCATTTGCAAGGAAGCTCTGTCAATTCCAAAACAGTTTAATATTCAGAGACAATACGAAACTTACCATTCTGCCTATGAAGCAAAGTTTCCCTCAGGCTCTGCCCTACACACTCAGCAGCTTGCAATGCTTAAGAGTGGGCTTGCTTCACAACAGAAAGTGCTTAAAAGTGCTGTGTCACAAAGTGATGTGGTGACTTTGGCAAGCTATTGCTTTGCTTGGCTGCTTGTAAGAAAAGCAAAGCCTCCATCTTAATGAAGCATTGAAGACAGAGTATGATGCCGGTGAGACAGAGTATGATGCTTCCATTCACGCAAGCATGCTTACTGGACTGCCAGAGTGTTTTGAGAAATGGTTTTCATCACTGAATGAGCTAAAGCCATTAATTTCATTGCTTACAAACCCATTCGGATTTGCCTTTGCAAACAGTGGAACTGTGTGCCAGAGGCTTGGGCTTGACAAGAAAAACTTTGAGCTGGAACTCCTTCGTGTGCGTGCACTAGATGAAGACATCATCAACCAACTGAAGAAAGAGTGCATTCCCCAACTATGGCAAACCTTTCTATGCCCTGTTCTCCACCTTTGTACTGCAAAGCTGTAGTTAATTTTTGGTTCAACCTATACATGCGATCAGACATTTTCTGTGATGGGAAACATAAAAAACAACAAACGCAACAGACTAACAAATGGAAACCTCACTGCTGAGTTGCAATGTGCCTATACCTGCCTTACTTTTAACTTCAAAAAGCTGCTTGAAAATATGATCACCCAGAAGTTGCATTAAGTATATTTATGACTTTTAATGCTTTTCTTTTGTATTGATGTGTTCAATCCTTTATTACATTCTTAACGTTTATATTATGTAATATATAGCTCTTTTTAAATTAAAATTTGTCATTTTGGCTTGTAATTGTGGTAAATGGGCTCGTGTGGCCCTTGGAGTTGTTTGAAGGCCAGACCTGCAGCCCTCTGATTAGCTTTGGTTGCCCATCACTGCTGTAATTGTTTTAATCTGTAACTCTTCTCCCTTTTTAATTGACTGCTGGAGAGATACATTGCAGTTTAATACACATGGAATGCTGAACTAACTTCGTCAGCATCACATCACCTCACGGAGGTCTCCGCTGAAGGACTGCAGAAAAGGGCTTATCAGGTGAACATGCCGGAAACTATTCAGGGAATGTTAATCTGCCACTTGTAAACCGCCTAATAATAAACACCTATAGGGCTGAGTAACATCTGAGGACTTCAACTTGGACAGGAGCCATTTTACCTGTTTCTGTAAAAGGAGCTAATTCAAGCATATGATCAGGACACCAGCTCTCCCTGTGTAACCGTCTGGCCAGGAAGATCACAAGGTTATTGGCAACTATCTGCTGTTTTCCTGGTTCATGAAGATGCTTTAAGCTCTAGGGACCGAAACAGGCATTTAGGCTGACATTTTAGCTGCATTCGCATTTATGAACAATTATTCGTATTTATTGAAAAATATAAAAATGTTACTCTTTGCTCAGATATGCAAATACAATATGTTACAGTAAAAATGATGTGTGGTAAAGTCAAAATACTATAATATACTGTAAACACAGTAACATGTATTTAGTTTTTAAACATGATAGTGCAAAGGCATTTTTTATGGACTAAAACTAATAAACAATAATTGTTTTTTGTTTGTTTTTCCACTCAGACAAGTTTTCTTGACACCTGCTTCAAAACAGGTTAGTGCTCATTGTAAGTTTTGGTATGGATTTCAGGAGTAGCTTTCTTCCCTTGTAGAATTATATGGCTCAGTGAGTTAATTGTTCCACTGCACATCTCTGTGTTTCTGTACATGGCCTCAGCTGCATTGGGCTTTAACTGTAATCTCACCATTCCACAATGACATTTAAGTTTAGATTTGTTGCCATGGTGATTTTGATGAAAGATTGTCCAGTTACAAGAAAGTTTAAACTTTGACCCTCGATGTTACAGTTTGCCGACAGGGTGCAAATGGTTTAATTGTGAACATTATCCATTCCCCCAAAAAGTTAATTTGCCTTGTTCCCACAGCTCCTTTAGCCATCATACAGAACCCGGTTTACATGTTTGTGCATTAATCAGTACTTGGGATAACAGATAACTGTCCTTTCCATAATAGGAATGTATTTCTAAATAAGTTGTATTTGTATAAAACCACAAGCACTCAATGATAAAAAATGTTCCTTGGTTATAAAATATTGAATGCGAGTACATTATGATACCTGGTTCTTTCATAACAAGTAGCACATTTAAAGGAGTCTCTATCTGATGAAGTGTAGATTTATTTGACAACCTCAAGACCTGTCCAACCAGTATCTTTATAAAAAGCTGGATCCATATCAAGAAGGCATTGCTGACTCCTGGTGGTGCCACTAACATTGCGTGCATTCAGTCAAAAGCTCTGATCACTAATTGGTACTCTAAGCTGTTTTGCTAGCTATGGTGCATTAGACAATGCTGTGATTTCACCACATTTTACCCTGGCACAAGGAAATGCACAGCTCCAACACCCAAGTATGGCAGCCTAACTTCTCTCTGCTCTGTCTTACAAAAGGTTACAGTAATATGCAACAATACAAATATTAAATAATGTAGTAAAGTATAATGACAAGAATGGTAAAGTGTAGGCAAACATGGTAAATCAGATAACAGTGTTGTAAAGCTCTGGAAACAAAAACATGGCATAATAAATGGATAGTATGAAAATACAAGACCAACAACCCTGCCAATACTCTGTGTGACAGCAATTAGCAATGCAAGGAGCAGGGCCTTGAACATAGCAGCTAGAAGCAATGCCATAATGTCTCAACACTGTGTTAACATTTCCAGCACTTCAAGTTGACATGGTTGGAGTTTTTCATTATTATTTTTAAAAGAGTTAAAGTTGATCCTAATGGAAAGCGGGTATGAAAGCATCAGGCTGTCAGGCTACAACCACCATCTGCATGTAGACTGGTTCATGTGACTGAAGCTGCCTGATGCTATATATTGGGTACACTTAATAAATGTAGACCTCTGATTGGCTGAATAGCAGCAAAAAAGTTTTGACTCATCACCAACTCTAACAGTTGCGGACCAGCCTGGTTTAAATTTAGCTGTACAAAGGGGAAAAAAATTGTACTGAATGTAATAAAATAAAGGTAATGCATTTAAACATGTTACTTACATCTGTAAATACCATTATATTATGTTTTTATTTTAAACATAAATGGTGCACTAAGATTAATTAATTTTATGACACAAACACAAAAGTTTCCAAATGTTACATAAAAACATACTGCAGGGGCTCCCGAGTGTTGCATCTGGTAAAGGTGCTCCATGTGGAGTTGTCATGGAGATCGTCAGTTCAAGTCCAGGCTATTCCACTGCTGACTGTGGACGGGAGGTCCCAGGGGGCGGCGCACAAATGGCCGAGCGCCCTCGGGGGGGGGGGGGGGGGGGGGGGGGGCTTATGTCAGCCAGGGTGTCCTCGGCTCACCTCGCACCAGCGACCTCTACCGACTACAACATTTTTAAATAATAATAATAAAAAAAACATACTGCAATCACATAACATAACTATACTATTTGTGGTTTCTCAATCAGTATTGCAACTTTTTGCATTGCTTTTACACTTAATAACTCTTATTGATACACTATAGAAATTGCATTGCATTGTATTTTATTGGCGTTTAATGTGAACAAAAATAAACCTCATAGTGAGATGCGGTGTAACAAATTGATGATGAATCTGCAGAAGTCTATTTCTAAATTCATGACACCATTTTGTTTAAAGCACAGAGGCTAGTGTATCACATTCCGTCCTCTAAAATAAATCATCATAATAGACATCATAAGAGCTATGTGTGTGAGGTAATGAAAAGGCCAGACATACTATATAATTGCACTGGTGTCTGTACGCTCAGCCAACTAATTTCAAGACATTACAGACAAGCAGGGGCAGCTGTGTCAGCTTGAAAAACTGGCAGCAAATACAAACTAAGATCAGGAAACTAAAAACACTGGCCATACAGATAAGAAAGTGTGCAAATGAGTATCTGTAGTTAAAATGAGTGTGTGGGGTTAAAACCATTTGACAGAAATCTCCGCAGCACTATCAGCAGAATTTTGCAACAGGGTTAACAGTATGTGTTTTGGGTCTCTCCCCCACCTCCAGTATGTATATTTGCACTTTATTGTGTATTTAGCAGTTTCATTTTACATGTATTTAATTACTGCATGTTTGTCTTCACTACTCCACCTCAATTTGTGAGTGCTCAATGTGATTCATAAACAGCACAGTTACTTAGCCTACAATTTTCAAGGAAAATTTTTCTGGAGCTACCTGAAGTCAGTAGTGAACACTGAAAAATCCAGAAACATTGCTGAAATACAAAAAGCAAATGTGCAAATAGTACACCAGGCAACTGGAATTAAATAAATATTATAAACCTCTCAACCAATTATGTTCCGGGTAGTGCGATCATTATCCCCCAGGTTCATGTCCACTAAAGCTAACAGGACTTAGAAACTTGAAACTCGCTTTAAACGACAGCATACATTTCACATGCATACATTTCAAGTCTTCAGTCCAGGTTATTATAGCATTAATATCCCCCTCAGTGATCATTACCTGCAGATGATTGACATTGCCTTCACCTTCAATTGGGGACCCCTAACATTGTGGTAAATTACCTAGCAATGCTTCGGACATTAATGCATAACATTGTGCCAATCCAATTCAAACATGCTGCATAATAATGTTTAGTTTTTCTTTCTTATGGAACATTTTTTATTTCACCTTGTATATGTATATTCAACTAACTTGTATTATTGTTATTATTTGTATAGTTGAATTATTTCTGCAAGAAGACGAACAGCACAAGCATTAAAGGATTTCGTTTTTTCCATGTATTTGCAAACATTATGTACATCCACATATGCAAATAAATCACAACATAAACAGCGTTGTTGAGAATTCCTAGATTCCTGAATAATGACTCATGACCCATGAATAGCCTACACCAATAATAAAATAATTACTGCAAAAAACATTACCCCATTGCCGTCATTGAAAACCCAATGAAACCAGTTACCACAACACGTCAAGTCTGAACAGAAGCTTCCCGTGACTATGCAAGACCTGCAACATTACACTGCATAACAGTTTGCTCACATACCTCTAACCCTGCACAACAACAAACAATATAGCTGATGATTCAGTAGACCTTTTCTCACAAGCCTCTACATGTGAACCAAAGTACCAGGTACAATTTACACCGTATTCATTGTCTAATGGAGTTATGTAAATTTGTAGTCAACACATTTATTTTCAAAACACAATTGTGAACTGGAATTACCTTTGACGGGTTTTGATAAACGTTATGAAAAAGTAACATTTGTATAATTTTATAACCAAATTCCTTTTTATATTACTGAGCAATAAGGATCCAAGAAAATACAATGTATTTCTACATGAAATACATGTTTTTAAAATATGTATTGACATAACTTGGTTATCATCCCAGAACAGCACAGAACTACATGCTAAAAACATGTGGTAAACATGCCTAAAAATAAACTACACTGTAACCGATGTAACTATTAAGCCAGACACAGTAGGTAATAGCCTTGTATTCTGCAGTGTGTATGAACTGTATGGCTAGTCAGTAAATAAAGACTGAAGAAAAGAATGGCTTAGAAAAATAGTAAAAACAAAAAAGCTTGTGATAAAAGTAAAGGTGTAGTGCACCATTTAGTTTTAAAAACATTTTACAGGAAGTTCTTAGCAGGATGATAGCTGCTTAGTGGGAAGAAGCTTGTGTGCCTACAGGTAAAACTGCCTTAGTTTATGCATATATTTGCAGGTAAGTTAACAATGTCTGGTGTCTGATAGAGCAGAGGAATGTTAAATATCAAACTCCCTAGGAACACACCTAGAATCTACATCACCTAGAATTTTAGGATTTAGACAAAATAACCCCCCCCAAAAAACCCAACTATATGAACATAATTTAGATCTTTTATTTAACACCATCTAATCAAAGAAACCACAAAATGATATTGCAAAAGTCTACCGGAAGTCATCATGTTAGATTTTTCTCAGTTTTTCGTGAAGTATACGGAAAAATGTGACACTGTATGTAATTCAATATGTTAAAAAAAACATTTTTCATCACGTTTCATTCGGTTTTATGAAGCAAAATTTGTTTATTCAATAGAGTGATGCTAAACTTTTGGCCATAGCTGTAGGTCCAACATATTTAGCGAATTGGATCAAAAACAAATCTTGCATCCATTAATATTAACACTGTGTCATATTGATAACACTAACACATTATTTGAGAATAATTCCAACAACATGAATAACTAGTAGAAATTAAAGAAATTAAACAGCAGTCACCTGATACTGTTGCAGATCTTGTGAAGAAGGGTCTGCGTGACCCATTTGTGCTGTGACATCATGAAAATGGCCAGTAATGTTTTACTTTAAAATGTAATGAACAAACCATGAATTACAAACATAACTAATCAAAAAAAGAAAACCTGCACTTTCATTGGCAATGTTCAATTCAACATCTATAAATCACATTTTTATTTAATGAATGCATTTTTTTTTAAGTTCTAAGGAACTATTTTTTCTTAGCTCAGTTTTAGGCGGAAGGATATTTAATAAAAAAACTTTTTTGTTAATTACGTTTTTGATATATATATATATATATATATATATATATATATATATATATATATATATATATATATATATATTTCAGTTTAGTTAACTGAGACGGTTTTTCACAGTTTGTGCAGAAATTCTTCGGTTGTGCAAACCCACAGTTTCATCAGCTGTCCGAGCGGCTGGTCTCAGACAATCCCGCAGGTGAAGAAGCCGGATGTGGAGGTCCTGGGCTGGTGTGATTACACGTGGTCTGCGGTTGTGAGGACGGTTAGACGTACTGCCAAATTCTCTAAAACGATGTTGGAGGTGGCTTATGGTAGAGAAATGAACATTCAATTCTCTGGCAACAGCTCTGGTGGACATTCCTGCAGTCAGCATGCCAATTGCACGCTCCCTCAAAACTTGAGACATCTGTGGCATTGTGTTGTGTGACAAAACTGCACATTTTAGAGTGGCCTTTTATTGTCCCCAGCACAAGGTGCACCTGTGTAATGATCATGCTGTTTAATCAGCTTCTTGATATGCCACACCTGTCAGGTGGATGGATTATCTTGGCAAAGGAGAAATGCTCACTAACAGGGATGTAAACAAATTTGTGCACAAAATTTGAGAGAAATCAGCTTTTTGTGCGTATGGAAAATTTCTGGGATATTTTATTTCAGCTCATGAAACATGGGACCAACACTTTACATGTTGCGTTTATATTTTTGTTCATATATATATATATATATATATATATATATATATATATATATATACATAAATATACATAGATACATAAATGTGGTTTGCAGAAAACGTATTCCCCTATCAATAATGTCACATAAAATATATATTGTGCGTGTGTGTGTGTGTGTGTGTGTGTGTGTGTGTGTGTGTTTAGAAGAAAAAAAAGAAAGACATACGGGTTTGTATGGAATAATATATTATATATATATATATATATATATATACATACACACACACACACACACACACATATATAATATATATATATATATATATATATATATATATATATATATATATATGTTATATATGTGTATATATATATACATATATATCCTTTATTGTGTTTCAGTTGGGTAGAAAGTAAGATAAAAGAATAAACAAACATGATATATTAGTATATTTGTGTTGTGTGCCCCCTATTCCTTCATGGAACTACATACTATCAGTTTTCAACTTGTATGTTTTTTCCATACTGTCCTTAAATGTAAACCAAAGAGAAAGGGGCCAATAAATTTATCAATAGTATGTCAATAACAAGAGTTTCTGATAAATATTATGGATATGGTTTTACCTCACAGTGTATAATGTGTTTGACGTTGTGGTTAAAATAATTAAGTATTGAATTGTATAGTTCGGTCATCAAAAATACTCACAGTGAGCGACACAGATACTGGGAATGTTGACTTACTGTATATTCCGTCCATAAGCACACCTGTTCTCTTGTGTCTAAGCCTGAGAGAGAAACAGAATTCCACAAAACAAATTTTGTGCAACCTCAGCTGAGCTATCCTGGAGAAATGCGAGGTAAAGAATGGCAGTGAGAAAGTGTCTGAATGTGGCTGCTCCTACAATATGACTCACTGATCAGGTCTATGACCTGACATGACTTTCTCTGACAACCTACTCTTCAAGTTTATCTGTCAGTTTTTATATCTGCTTACACATAACTTTGTTTACCTTATGCAATGCATGGGATACTGAAGACTGAATGCATCAAAATTGTTGTCTCTATCATTTATTATTTTTAACAGCTGCTATAAGGATATCTGCAACATAATAAAAATATGATCCTTGGTTCAGTTAGACAAATTGGCTTATTAAGTATTGTAATATAATGTGATTTTACAATGTATTTAGATTGTCCTCTATTATTTTTTACTGTGTTCTTGCTTTATTCACTTGCTATGATGTACTGACTATTAATAATAACATTTTAATCACCTTTTCCACTTAGTCTCCTCTGAATTAATTGAACTGTTAAATAATTAATTGGTAGAAATATGTCCTAAGGGGGGATGCTATAATATTTTTTTTTTTTTTTTTTTTTTTTTTATTGAATTTATTCTTTGACTCTTTTTATTTACTATGGAAATTCCCAAGTGTTTATTTATTTAATATTAAAGATACAACTTGGTTATGCAACATATTGGAGTATCAGAATCTACGGTAGTAGTATATGAAGGCATCGGTCCATCTAATTGTACGTATGTATGTAAACATATTTAAGTCAAAGGAAATTGACATTTGCATAAATGAAAGTTTGTCATGCTGATTTAGAACTGTGACAGGGGATGCACACTGAGAGACTTTTTCTTAAAATATTCCTAAAAAAAGAAAAGCTTAAAAACGCACCTCAATATTTAATGAAGGTCCTTAGTTTATAACAATAAGGTTTTTTTTTTTTCTTTAACTGTGTTGCTGCATAGCCATGCCCCATAGTTTTACTTTTGTATGCTGGTGTATCAGGTATGTAAACCGATCTAACATACAGTTAATCGTGCTTTTACAATGGCCCGACTTGCCTACATTTTTGCCTGTAAACATACAGATCTTTCATTGTCTCGTGGCACAGTTTCAAGATGAGCTATTTTTACCACTGGAGTGCCACCTCAACTTTGTTTTCACATAACTTCCTCATTCCTAAAAAGTCACCAAAACCCTTAAGCAAGTGAAAGAAAGAAAAAATATATATCCCTGCCACAGGTTCTCATAGATGAAGGGTTAGGGTTCGGGTTCAAAATCAAAATTCATTTCATTTTTATTGAACAAACACTGATACATTTTTTTACTTCTGAGTAGTGTGGATCCTTGAGAAAAATCAGTGTGCAACCAAGTTTTGGCTCTACAGTCCTGAACCATAAGGAAATAAGGTTTGTTTGACCATTCCCAACTGGTTGGCGTGACTCTTTAGAGACAGTTTATATTATCAATCAATCAATCTTTATTTTATATAGCACCTTTCATAGCGGACCTTTTTCACATTTTGTTGCGTCAGTGCCTCAAAGTTTCATGCATTTAAAAGAGGATTTTTTCCCACTTATCTACACACTATATTTCACACTGTTAAGGAGAAAAAAGTTTTTATTGAGAAAAAAATTATATATAAAAAATACAAAACTGAAAGATCATAATTGGATAAGTCTCTACCAACTTTGCACACCTAGGTTTGGCAATATTTAACCATTGTTCTTTACAGAACTGTTCAAATTCTGTCAAGTTCCTTGGGGAGTGTTGATGGACAGCAATTGGATTTAGGTCTGGCTCTGTCTGGGCCACTCAAGGACATTTACCTTTTTGTTCCTTAGCTACTCCTCTGTGCTTTGGGTTGTTGTCATGCTGAAAGGTGAACTTCTGTCCCAGTTCAGCTTTCTTGAAGAGGGCAGCAGGTTTTCCTCAAGGACTTCTCTGTACTTTGCTCCATTCATTTTCCATTCTATCCTGACAAGTGCCCCAGTCCCTGCAGATGAGAAACATCCCCATAACATGATGCCACCACCACCATGCTTCACAGTAGGGATGATGTTCTTTGGGTGATGTATTGTGTTGGGTTTGCGCAGAACATAATGCTTTGCATTTAGGCCAAAATGTTCCATTTTAGTTTCATCAGACCACAAAACTATTTACCATATGGCTACAGAATCTCCTGAGTTTTTTTGCATACTTCAAAGAGGATTCAAGGTGTGCTCTCTTGAGCAATGGCTTTCTTCTAGCCACCCTACCATACAGGCCAGATTTGTGGAGTGCTTGGGATTGTTGTCACATGCACACTTTGACCAGTCTTGGCCATAAAAGCCTGTAGACTTTCTATAGGCACTGTAAGTATATATAATTATACATATTATATATATATAGTATATATATATATATATATATATATATATATATATATATATATATATATATATATATATATATATATATATAAAGTAAGTATTCACCCCGCTTGACGTTTTCACAGTGTTACAACCTGAAATCTTGATGCATTTAAATGGGATTTTTTTTCCCTTTGATTTACACAACCCACTCAACACTTTGAAGAGGCAAGAGAATTTTTATTGTGAAACAATAGTTAATGAAAAAAATATAAAAAACTGAAATGTCTTGGTTAGATAAGTATTCACCCCCTGAGTCAATACTTGGTAGAACCACCTTAGGCAGCAATTACAACGGTTAATCTTTTGGAGTAAGTCTTTACCAGGTTTGCACATCTGGATCTGCAATATTTGCCCATTCTTCTTGGCAAAATTTTTCAAGCACCGTCAAGTTGAATGGGAACCGTTGGTTGACAGCAATCTTCAAGTCTTGCCACAGATTCCCAATTAGATTCAAGTCCGGACTTGGACTGGACCACTGTAGGACATTCACTTTCTTGTTTTTAAGCCACTCCAGTGTTGCTTGGGGTCATTATCCTGCTGAACGGTGAATCTCTATGCCAGTCTTAAGTTTTTGCAGACTGAAGCAAGTTTTCCTCAAAGGATTTGCCTGTATTTAGTTCAATTTTTGATTCATTGGACCACAGAATCTTTTGCCACATCTTTTCAGAGTCTCTCACATGCCTTTTTGAAAATTCCAAGCAGGATTTTAAATGGGCTTTTTTCAGAAATAGCTTCCTCCTTGCCACTCTTCCATACAACCCAGATTTGAGGAGTACCTGAGTCGTTGTTGACACATGGACAGTTTCTCCCAACTCAGCCATGGAATGCTGTAGGTCTTTCAGAGTTGTCATTGGCCTCTTTGTGGCTTCTCCGACCAATGCTCTTCTTACCCGGCTGCTCTGTTTGGGAGGACAGTCTGCTCTAAGTAGATTATGGGTGGTGCCGTATACCTTCCACTTCTTAATGATCGACTTGACTGTGCTCCAAGGGATATTCAATGGCTTTGAAATCGTTTTATACCTCCCCTGATCTGTGCCTTTCCACAAATTTATCCCAGAGTTGTTTTGAAAGCTCCTTGGTCTTCATGGTAATCTTTGCTTTTCATCAGTAAGGGCTGGAGATCCTGTCTGTTATTCAGCAGCTAAGAACTTGTATTTTATTCATTTCAATTGCACCTTATTACAATGCCTTAACAGTGAGTATCAAAGTATAGAAACATTTTACAAAATTGTGCTAATTGCATTATTTGATGATTATTTGAACTAGTATCGTCCTAATTAGTTTGGATAACTGACTTATTATATTTCCTTTCAAATTAAAAATATTTTATCCTGAAGGCGATTGGCTACTCTTGTAATTACGCTGCATCCCAGTAAATTTACCAGCATCTATGTAGAAAAATGCGAAGTTAATTTACAATTATTTAGATCATGTATTTTAATTTTTTTTATAGTATTTTGCTTGGTCCAAATCAATAAATGTATTAAATATCTGAAACACATACTAAATAACGCATGTTTTACCCGGATGTCCTTCCATAGATGCGTTAGTACTTGCAACGTTCACCTCATCAGAGACAACACGTCTTTCTAAACTTCACTCTGACTCAATTGCGTCCTTGTCTGTGACTATATTAGTCTACTGACAAGTAGACAAGGGAGCTTAGAGCTCAGTTTGTATAACCGCAACGCCAGTTGAGATCTAAAACCACTAAAGAATGGATACTAGCACTAGATTCGTCGTCATTTGTAAAGACTGGGGTCAATAGTAATTAAAAGGGAACTGACCTATGCATGGTGTGGAATGCGGGAACAAAACTACAGTTGTTACGTATTTCATGTGCATACCTTCAAATGCTTGACTAAACAGATTATAAATAGCTTAAATAGTGTTTACTTTATTATTATTATTATTATTATTATTATTATTATTATTATTATTATTATTATTAATAATATAATAATAATAATAATAATAATAATAATAATAATAATAATAATAATAATAATAATAATAATACATTGCAGTTCCTAAAAGGCGATATTTTTATTTTAGGATGAAATTCAACCTCCCTGTGCGTTGTTTCTGATTGTACATCAGGTAATGGCCTCCTGTACTTTATGTTCAAAGAGGTATTTAAAGTAAAAAGGGAAAATCAAACAGAAGAAAAAAAACTGAATTGCAAAAGGCCTATATGTGGTTGCCCATAGCATTTTGATTACGTTTACTGTGTGTGTGTGAGAGAGAGAGTGGGAAATGTTCTTATTTCCTATACAAACGTCGGTTAGCCATTTAAGTGATTACTGCAGATTAAGACGCATTTACTGTGTTATGTAAAAACTGGCTATGAATTTGTCATTTCATGTTTGCTTTTGTAGTCTTGTCTGGTTAACAGCAGAAAACGAATTTATTTATTTGGAAAGAGCACGATAAACACACACCATATTACAGCATTATTGTGCGGCGGAGGGCGGTTCCTCTATATTATAGCCTATAGTGTATATACTGTAACACTATACTTATTAACGGTTGTTTAAATGGTTGGTGTTAAAACACAGAGATAAATAGCCATAGTAATGGTTAAAAACAAATCCGTATTACCACGGTGTATTACAATACGTTACCTGTTGCAAAATGTCACCTCTTCGAAAAAGGACTGGTATTGTTTTTTGGTAAGCTAAAGCAGATCTAGCCGGTTAGTTTGTATTGCCAATAATAATTTAAAATATGAGTCAAACAATTAGATAAGTAGATATTTCTGCAGTGCAGTAACGAAGTCAAGTAAAAAACTACATGCAGTGTACTTTTACTAATCGATTCTACAAAACACAATGGTAAAGTGTTTTTTTTTATAACACTAATTAGTATTAGTTATGTGTTTTGAATAGGTCTACGATGCAGGGCTGTTAAAAATAAACTTTTGATTTGCAAGCAAGCAAGCGTGTGAACCACATTTAAAAGTAATGAGTCACTGTCTAGAAATCCAGGAGCGCAAAATAAACAGACCACCTCCAAAACATTAAAACTGGTTTGCTGCTATACATCACCGGGTGTTGCAATGTTCTATTCTTTTTTTTAAGTGCGCATGGTTAACGTACGCCACCTGGTTGTATTTAATGAAATACAGGCTACAGGTGTATGGGGAAGGAGGAAGGAGCGCAGCAAGTACAAACAATAAAACTTTCAAATTACAGAATCGTCACTAACAGTTGGCATTTAGCATTTTGTAGTGTGTTTGCATTGGTTAGCTTTCCAATCGGTTCAATTGATTTGTTAATAATAATCTGAGTTGAATTGTTTAACCCCGCCCCTCGTGCCTGTGTGTAAATGGGCTGGCTCTCGAAAGAGATAAGAACGCAGCTGCTGAAGTCTCAGGAGACAGAGAGAGGTTGGGTCCCTTAACAGTAATGACTTGGGTGCTTTACAATACAAATAACTGTTTTTAACTGAAAGCGAACTCCGCTTTTATCGGTGCATTAACGAAGTTGGTTAATTGTTGTATTGTAGTTTCTAAATCTGTTGACAACAGCTATACCGACAAAAAGAATATTATCTGATATGTGTGTTGTTGCTGCTGAAACAGACAACTGAAACGCTGACATCCCAGTATTCTGAAACTGATAAAGTTACAAGAGAAAGACAAAAAATGAAACTGGAAGTTTTCTACAGGAGCAGCACTGAGGAGAAGCCCTTGGAGGTGGGCAGCGATGCTGAGGCCAGTATCCCTTCTCCGCTTTCCGGCGAAGAAGAGCTAGGTTCAGATGGGGACTGCGTGGCAAATAGCCCTGCACCTGCTAACGCTGTCGCTGATGGAAAGGGCAAGCCCTACACCAGGAGACCCAAACCGCCATATTCCTACATCGCACTGATTGCCATGGCAATTAGAGACTCTACAACTGGACGTCTCACTCTGGCTGAGATCAACGAGTACCTGATGAAGAAATTCCCTTTTTTCAGAGGAAGTTACACCGGGTGGAGGAACTCGGTACGCCACAACCTGTCGCTGAACGACTGCTTTCTGAAAGTGCTTCGGGACCCTTCCAGACCATGGGGCAAGGACAACTACTGGATGCTGAACCCAAATAGCGAGTACACCTTTGCCGATGGGGTATTCCGGCGCAGGAGGAAGCGAATCAACAAAAAAACTACCAAAGACCAGGAGGGTTTAGATCACACTGTCAATGAGGAGCTACCCAGTTCCATCGCCACTGCCTCGGTTGTTAAAGATGAGAGAGCAGCGACCACGTTTTCAAGCTCCTTTGCTATTGATAGCATCCTGAGCAGACCCTTCAAAAGAAAAGAGACCACCCAGTCTGAGCCTTGCAGTGGTACAGTGTTGTGCCCTAATAGCAACCCCTTGATGCCTTATCTTGTGTCATATCCACCTGCTGCTGTAGCTCACATTCAGCCGGTGTTTCCAATCAACCCCGGTGCCTCGCATTTGCTGCAGGCGTACAGGTATGGCTTATCGGACCTCCTAGGAGCAGACCACCTTTTTAACTATTTGGCAACAGACGGCTTACCCAACTCTGAGGTTTACCCTGCCTTCCGAATGCCAGCTGCTGTGCGAGCGCCAACCAGCAGTTGCCACTCATTCAAAATTGACTCTTTGCTTGGATGACTGGGACAGAGAAGAAAAAGGAAGCATTTTTCCGGAGCACTTTCTTAAAGACTATACTGTAATGTGTTCGATAACTAAATGCATCTCATTGTATTGACTTGCTTGACAATCAGTCGCTTGAGACTGAGAGCGTAACATGTTTTCTTTTTCTCTCTTTTTTTTTTTTGTATTTTGTTGTTGCTTGACAACCAGTTTTTCTGGTCACTATAAATTAAGGATGAAACAAATTCAGGGCATTACAATAAGTTATAGTTTTAACATACCTTTTAAAACGATTTGTTTCTGCTGCAAACGATGGCACGATTGTGCCAAAATGTAGAACAGTCAGTTTTGCCTTTTGGTTTATTATTATTAATGTTATTATATTTTTATTTATGTTTTATTGCAAACATTTTTTTTTTTTAAATGACGGGCTGCAGCGTTTTGTGGTTTAAGTAAAGGCTGATGTTAGTAGTGACAAAGCTCGAATCGAGCTATATAGTTGTACACACTTTGTACTGTTTTAGAAAGGGACCACTGCCAATGTAATCCAGGCGATTGTGTATATTTTCTTTAATTATGCATGAGCGTTATTTTATAATAAAGTCTTTTACTAAATAAAATCTTTTACTATACTGTGTTATCCAGTAATTTGGTTATTAATTCAGAGTCAATTGTATACCGTTTGTCAAGTAGGTCTCACTTAAATTAAAATATTTGATTTGCGTGAGAAATCATGCAAAGATTTTCATACACGTTGAAAGAAAGATATCAGGTTACCAAGTAGACAATCCTATATTACATTTCTGAGGCGGGTCATTTGGCAAAGCTTAACTAAACATTTTGGCAGGGAATTTGTTTTTATAATACCAATGGCTTTTTGTGACTTGGAGAATTCCAAATTTACATTAATTGCATCACTTAGAAAACGAATTGCCAATTAAGGAACCAAGCAGGATGGCAGCAACCACGTATCTGTTGTTGCGTTGTAGGAAGTTTAAAATACTGTCCTAGTTATTTCCAAAACACCCCGGGCTCGTTCAGAACACATTTATATTGCTTTTTCTATATTGTGTGTGTGTGTGTGTGTGTATATATATATATATATATATATATATATATATATATATATATATATATATACACACACACACACACACACACCTTATATATTCAATACCAAACATTTTTTTTTTGTAATTTTAATTAAAAAAGGAAATGCAATAATTCTAAAGCTCTAAACATCCAATTGCAAGTCATAATGCAGAATTGGATAAAATTGTTCACTTCTATCTGTACCATTGATTAATCAAACTAGTTTTTCATTCAGTTATGGTTTTACTTTTTTTTTTTTTCCCCCGAAGCATTTCTCAGCTAAAGCTAACTTAATTAAGCCAGATAATGATTACGTCTTGAAAATCAAACAAAAAAAGTGATAATTATGTTTACAGAAACCATAGATATACAAACGCCTATCAAAATATGACGCTGAAATATTTTCTTATACAAAAAAAAATGTAGTTACATAAAATAAGAAATACACATTTATCAATATATTCATCTACTTAATTTCCATTTTCAAAAAACAAACATTATAATGCATTAATTTGTATTAGCTTCCAAACAAAACAAAACGATGCAATTAAATAAAATAAAAATGCGCAACAACTATTAAAAAGAAACAGATCTAAAGACAATGACTCCAGCCAAGTTAAAAGAAAGGGACCAGCCATATGTAAAGACGTCATCTACAAAAATAGACAAGTTAGATAAAAATACATGAATGTGTAAAGAATGTAAAAATGGCTGTTAAACAAGACACAATTGTGCGTGGGCTAAATCACATCAAATAGAGAATTGTGCGGCCAACCAATCAAAGCATATGGGAGCAGTAAGGTTACAACCAATAAGAGGACCAGTGAGTATGCGATAGCGAACAGACGGTGTTTTGAGACCAAACCAAAAAAAAAAAAAGATGGAAGACACAAGCGCCTCAAGCAAGTGACAGTGACTGCTTGCGAAATAATAATAAAAAAAATAACATATTAAGTTTAATCAAAATATATATATATATATATATATTATATATATATATATATATATTATATATATATATATAAGTGCACACACACTGTTTCATTTACTGAGCGAGCGAGCGAACGAGCAACGAGAGCGAACAATTTAGAATCAGTTTTCCTTAAATTAGGCGTGTAGGTAACCACTGAATCGTGAGCACCGTCGCTGCCTTTATTATAAATGTTTTCCTGTTAAAAAATATATAGACACTACGCATTTGCGTATTATACAAGAATAACTAAGTCCGCATTTTTTTTTTTATTGGAACGAATGCGTACCTGGTTCTTCAAGTTCAGCATCTGCTTCCTTCAAACCCTGTAATATTTCTCTGTAAATTCAACGTCCATTACGGAGAGCTATGTTGTGAAAACAAGACGCCAGGGTGATTGCTAACCTTCTGAGGAGTGTACTGTAGTGTTCCGCCAGCCATTCAGACCTCGGAATCACCTCTTGAGGATTCCAAATGTTCGCCCAATTATAGTACAAGCACATTTAAAGGTACGATTATCCCTTCGTCAGGGGTGGTGGGGTTGAGCAGCGGTCTCAGTAGCCACCGTTTCAGTGGACACCCGTTGTCCCCTATCAACCAGCCTCTCAGGCTTTAATACCGCTGCCTCCTGCAAATTAGCGTGGATAAACATGTCATCAGCTGAGCAATGATAGTTTGCATACACATCTGTGCATCACAGACCACACACCACTTGCACGTTGACAGAATAAGCCCCCTTTCGATTAGGCCCCTGTGCCTGTTCTGTGTTGGAGCGTGTACTTCAGTGCTGCATGCAAACATCTCCTTTCAGGTCAGCCTGAAACAGCTGACATATGTCAGAAATTGCTGCATACATATTGTGTGTCAGGCTCAGAAAAGACAGGTGACTTCAAAATATAGTCGACAGTGTAATTTGCGCACAGTTTAAACCTGGTTTTCAAATGGCTAATGAAACGCAACGCTAATACTATTGATGGTTTGCTAAATAGCTACGTTTATATTTAAACGAGGACACTCCCCCAAATCAGCTATGTCAAGCACTGACGCTAACGTGCGCGTGGGCACAAAAACAGGTGTTGTTAAATCACATAGACAGGCAAAGTCTGTTTGCCCACGCATGATCCTGATGCTGGTGCGTTAACTGTCCTCAAAAGTATTTTGCGCTTGCCTAGGGGTTTGTGAAAGTTTCTAAATAGTTCCCTCGATGTTTAAACCCCGAGTGTTTTCAACGTACTAGACCTTAGATTACTGATAAGTGATTCATTCAATGCAAGGAATCCCGTTACTGTAAAACACCGTAACAAAAAAAAAAAAAAAAAAAGAAAGAAACACACACACACACACACACACACACACACACACACACACACACACACACACACACACACACACAAAACAAAAACAACAAACAAAACATAACAACATTATACATTCACTGTGGCTTATCCCGGTGGTGTATAGGTTGTTCAAATTTAACATTAAGTAGACAATTTATATTACTTTAACGTGCTTTTAATTTGTTTGATACATGTGATCATATGATCATTCCAGAACCAACAGGTGTGCTGTTACCACACCGGATTATACCTCGCTGAACCTAAATACTTGTGTTCCTTTAGAAACTTAAGCAACTGACTATGTTAATGTTTCAATAGAAAAATAATAATTTATAGACGAAACAAAATAACGTAGATACTTCTAATTGACCGATTACACGCCTTTGCGTTATGACACATAGAGATGACAGAGCAAACTATGTCTGATACAGCAAGGGTTCCCTCTGATGTCGATTAAATACCAAGGTGTCTGATTATCTGCTTTCCAAACCATCTCGTTGAACTACTTTTCTGGGCGTACCCTTCACACACGCTATTTTTCAAAGCAAGGTAAAGTTACATGACTTAAACTCAAAGCACACAAACTATCAACATTCCGTGGCATGCCTTGTGTAAACACTGCCAAAAGAAATACAACTAAAGGATTAACAGGTTTTTTTTTTTTTTTTGGTTGTAAAAAAATTGATCTAGAAAATGTTTTAAAAAAGGAAAGAAAACAAAACAACAAAACAGTACGGTCGCGTTATTATGTGCTGCAAACTATGATCAAATAACTCCTAAATTACAGATTTTACACTAAAGTACATATTTTGACCTGCAGAAAACCTTTGGGGCAAAGTATCATAGGCACAGACTATATCGAATCACATTTCCTTATGATTTTATCGTAAAACCTTATCTAGTTTTATTTCTAAATACTAGTGTGTATATACTGAACAGCAAAAGTTATATGTAAAACCAAAGAGGTTAAAATAAATGGATGATTGGAAAACCATAACAGCGTGCAGCTTTAGGCTATCATATGACATCAAATATACTGTAATTCTTGGACAGATTAAATTGAGGCTTAAAGTGGTACAAATCACAAAAGTGATGACCAATTAAAATTAACATTTTCAAACACCATTTTTTACCTTGTAAACTACGTTGTGTTTGTGAAAGGAGAATCCACCCTCAAGCCACGTAGGCAATGAAACTGTTCTTTTAAATAGCCTTCTCGTCTACACCTACGCCTACGTTTCTTTGTATTTGCCTCCTCCTCCCCTGCCTTGCAACGCACCTTGTCCTGGGGGAAGGTGGCCCAGAGTGCCACTTGTCCTGCCCACTGGCATTAGGGGGTGTAATCAGAATTTTCCTTAATTGGGGGCCCCCCCCCCCCCCCCGCCAACCACCGGGCGGGTGGGGTCAACGTCGCCAAGTCAACGGTTCAACGTTGCCAGGTTGCAGAGGTCCAGAAAAAATACACCACGTATATTGCGGCCCCCCCCCCTAATCACAGGATAAAGAAAATATTCACATAAGAAATGTATAAACTTTTGTTTTAGTGTAATGATATATTTATTGAGCAAAATAGCACCGGATCATAATATTTGTCCAGTCGGTTATGTTAGGTCTTACAGCAGGGGATAAAATAGGAGGCTAATAATACAGTACATCACAGTGTAAACGTAATATAAGCTTTTCAATTGTGCAGTCTTGCTAGATGAGAACAGGCAATCACTGTTTACAGTAGGGGAAAAGTAAAAGATTGGATACACTCAAACTGCAACGTTACCTTTTATCAGTGCTTAATTTGTGCATGGGCTTGCCAGGGCACAGCCTAGGTGTTATGCTTAAAAGTGTCACTGCCAAATAGTGTCACCAGACTGGAGACACTATTTGGCAGTAACACTATAAAAATCAAACCTTCACAAATGACATGCTCACAATATACTGTGAAACACGTAGTGCATTATAATGTAACGTACTAACGTATACATCATATCATATTATTATATATATATATATATATATATATATATATATATATATATATATATATATATATATATATATATATATATATGTGTGTGTGTGTGTGTGTGTGTGTGTGTGTGTGGTTATGTGAGATCTACTAGCTCTCGTTACAGAACGAATTGTCTGTTTTAAGTTACACCAAGTAAATAGTGCACTCCATAAACCTGCTTTTTGTGCATGGAAAAAAAAAAAAATATTCCCTTTGGTTCCATCTTTAATTAATAAGAACGTTTACGAACTATATTAGCCTGAACGAGTTGGAAGATGTCTGTAGCACAACATGTAACTCATTAAGTATGACAGGTTACAATAAGTTCTGATTTACTTATTTAAAACATGACCATGCAGTCTTAAAATGGCAAAATACATAGCTGAATTAAGTAAAACATCCCTAATGGTAAGTTGACGGCAGATTTCTAAACCTCTCTAAGTTACTCAGTTTTGCGGCAGATTTTTCAGTTATGTAAATATGTTTTAATAAGTTTACGTTCTAAAGTGATGTTTTCCGAGTACCGCCTTATACTTCTTAAGGGAATTTACCCTCAGATAAAAAAAAAAAAAAATCTAATGCAACAGGTTCTTTCATTTTTAAAGACTAAGGCCTACATTATTTGGCAATGAAAATCACAACTTTACAGTAGGCATGCGCAGATGAATTCGCATGCGCACAAACTACAGAAACGAGACTTCTGCCGGTGACACTTTTTGGCATAACACCGACCTCAGGGCGTGCAGTCGTATTCCCGGTACCTGTAGTTAAAAATCTCATAAAATGCTTTCTTTTTAAATTCTCAACACAGTAGTATCAAGTCAGCAAGTTCTTGCGTGCGCTAAAGAGAAAAGTCCGCTGCCATGTTTAAATTACTTTACGATTTCAGCTTGAGTGCCTTAAGTAAGATAACAATGGCTGCAACTCTATTGTCGTTTTTTTTTTTTTATACACAAATAAGCTTACTTGATTTGAAAAACGTCATGAACGATACAAGCAGCTTCTAACACTACTTTTTGATTAAACGAGTACGCAACAAAATGTGAAAGCTGAAGATTGATTTCAACAAAGAACAACGACAATGAAAAAAAAAAGTCTACTTCAACAGGATCATTAGCCTATACTATAAACCAAAACAATAAAAGAAAAATAATAACGACCTGGTTCACTATTGCCTTTTTTAATGACTAATTTAATTAATAGAGAATAAAAACATACTAAGATAACATCTATCTAGCCTATGTTTAATTAGTCGTTTTTGTAATCTGTTGCATACACATCGCTCATAATAGTGCAGACCGTGGGTTAAACCAATGTTCGTGTTGGGGTGCGTATTTTTATATATATATATATATATATATATATATATATATATATATATATGGGATATATATATATATAATATATATTCACAGGAGGAAGGAATCCTTAGGAGATTTACGGAAAATAACACAAACAAAACATTTGGTAAATTTACGTTTAGGTATTGTACATATATCCGAAAGAAAGAATAGGACGGCAACGGAAATATATATAATATATATATAATAATATGTGGAAATTATTAATATATATATATATATATATATTTATAATATATTACCGTCCACACCCTCTGACTCTGGTCCCAACCATGACACAGGGGTTGATTGTCACAGTGCTCATAGCTATGTAACTAGATGGTGCAGGCAGGTGATACTAACACTGAAATGTATGTTCTATTGTCTGGAAGTCAAGCATCTTGTAATTTGAGGTAAATTCCATCTAATATAAAGGTTAGCACATACACCTTTTTTTTCATACCCAAAGTAAAAAATGCATATCTTGTTATTTATGTTATAACTCTTAGTAGTATTGGAGTTTGTTTGAACTGGTGGCCATGTTAAATTGAACCAGATACTGGCTATCTTTTGGTGTAAAAACAAAACCAATAGGTTCTCCCAGTAGTACTGAAAGAATTAAATTATCACATAAAGTCTGGTTGGGGCAGGTTGTTACATAGTTTTGGGGGTTGGTTGTCACATGTAAATCATAAAGGATGAAGTATTATATTGTTTCTTTATACTTTTTTTTACACCAAAATGTGGGATATGTCACCATATAATGTTTATTTAAATTATTTAATGTTTGTTCTCTGGTTCTGGGGAGGCTCCTGGTATTATTTTGTAGCATGAGTCAACATTTCAAATATATATGTCTGTATTTTTTATGATCACATAAAAAGTAAAAATATTTTTTTTTTCTGTCATTGTACACAGTAGAATCTTTGTTATTTAAAAAAAAAAAAAAAAAAAAAAAAAAATGTTGCATTATTGTCTACTGTGAAAGCAAGAACATACGTTGTGACAACCAACCCCATATCTTGTGACAACCAACCCCTGTATGGGACAGGTTGTCACAGTTGACCGGCGCATTTTGAACTGTCTAACTATCATAATTGGAATAAAGTTATGCTGAAATAAAAAACATCAATTTGTACTTGAAGAGTTATTGTTCAATATAAGGAAGAATAGAACCTCACAGCATGTCACCAGATTAAGGAAAATGATAAAGAGTTAAAAGTGTGACAACAAACCCTGGTCTTCCCTAGAATACGTGTTTTGATTTCGAATGTGAGATTCTTAAGGAGGATATTATTGTCATTGCAGGCACCCCGGCACCTCTTTCTTTACAAATTAAGCACTGCCTATTATAATAAATACAAATAAATAAAACCTGTGACTTACTTTTCAGTCAGTCAGGCAGTCTACAACGAGGTACTTTCAGTTACTTTTTTCTGCTTATTTCTCTTGTTCACACGGATGTTGGGACAAAACGCTTTTATCCATCCTCTCACAATTGATTCGCATTTGCCAACTTTTAAAACATAAACAACATCCAGAGTTGCTTAGTGGTTGTCTGTTCCTTCTTGGGAGAGAACAGTTCCTCCATAGAGCTAGGCCTTGTCGCATCCCTGCTGTCGAGTCGACCTTTTTGCAGTCTGCTTCAACTTGCCCGCTGAAGTTTCAGCCCTTGTGTATCCCTGGTCTATGCTCCGTGCTGACCAGGTGTGTGACCAGTAGGCACGGTGCACACGATGCTTGGTACCCATCGCTATAGCACTAGATGCTAGGTACGCATGGTGCATGTGGTGCTTCAGTGCTAGTGCAAGGAAGCACGGTGCTGCATGGTACATGGTGCACATAGTGCTCACTGTACTCGGTGTGCACGGTGTCTGGAAGGCACTATTTAAAAATAAAGATTATTGTTATTATTATTCATGGAGGAGGTCCACTTCTCCTGGGATCGTTTGGCCTCATCTCCAAGCGTGCTGAAGTAGGCTGCTTGCCTCTTGCCTCCCGCGTGGGGCAAGTCAAACCTCAGGCAAGCTCCTCGGACGCGGTTTGTCACCAGGACAGTTCCAGTTTCCATAGCTCCGCTGGGTGACCTAAAGCATCACCTACAGGGAACACTAGTAGCAAACAACCAACCCCTCCCAAAAAGAAGAGGAAATGCAGGTCACGGCCAGTCCATGCACCAGCGCCCCAGGAGGCGGTTCCAGGGCCACTACCCTAGGCAGTCACCCCAGACTGACCCACCACAACCCCAGCAGCCCAGCAGGGACCCTGAAGTCTTGCGGCCTCAGACCCTCAGGCTTGCAGCTTCAGGGGTATGCAGACTCTAGATGGACCACTGGACGTTCCTGCATATAAACACGCTAGAGTTGCAAGTGGTGTCCCTTGCTCTCCACCACTTCCTCCCGTGTTGATCCGGATGGACAATACAACAGTGGTGCCATATGTCAACCACAAGGGTGGCCTACGGTTCCCGGGGTTTCATCGCTTGGCTTAAGGCTCAGAGAAACTTGCTGTTCCTGCAGGCGACCCACATTCCCGGACTGGTGAATTCTCCAGGGAGGGCCTTCATACGTCGGAGTGGTGACTCCACCCTCAGGTAGTGGTGCACATTTGGGAAAGGTTCGGGAAGGCGCAGGTCGATCTCTTCGGCTCAGCGGAGACAACGCCTTGCCCCCTGTGGTACTCCCTCCACCGCTTAGGGACGAATGGCCCAAAGCTTTTTTTTTACGTTTTCCCACCTATACTGCTGCTCCCAGCCTTTCTAGAGAAGACATTGGTTCTTCTAGTGGCCCCCAGGTGGCCCAGAAGAATCTGGTTCTTGACCCTGTACCAGGTCTTACAAGACTACCTCTGGGAGAACCTGCTTCGCATTGCTCTCCTCAGCCAGACGAGAGGCACTCTTTGGCACACTGAACTGGTCAGGTTCCAGCTATGGGTCTGGCCCCTGAAAGGGATCGTTGGTTATCCCTATGGCTATCAGATGTGGTTGTGGGTACACTGTCATTGTACATCTATAAGTGGAAGTATTTCCAGTCTCTTGCCCCATGCCAGTTATCTTACAGTTCCTGCAAGAACTGCTTGATGCTGGTAGTTCATCTTCCACTTCGAAGGTGTATTTAGCAGCTATTTCTGCATGCCATGCCCCCATGTATTCGGTGTCACCGGGTATGCATTTTTTGGCTACCCAATTCTTTAAAGGCCCATGGCCATTACAGTCCTCCGAAGAGGGCTGTTCTCTCCGAATGGAGCCTTGATATTGTACTGGAGGCTCTCACGAAGGCCCCGTTTGAGCCCATACACTCTATGAAGACAGCCTTCCTTGTGGCTATCACCTCCGCTAAGTGGGTCAGTGAGCTGCAGGCGCTGTCGGAGGACAGCTCCTGCATGCGTATTAGGGATGATGGTAGCAAGGTGTCACTGCGTACAAACTGCTTTCCTCCCCAAGGTGATCACAGCCTTCCACATTAATCAGACTGTGGAATTCAAGTCCTTCCATCCACCCCCATTTTCTTCAGAGAAGGATGAGAGATTGAATCTCCTCTGCCCAGTGTGGGCATTGAGATTCTACATGGATAGGACAAGAGCTCTGCGTCAGTCAGACCAGCTCTTTGTCTGTCACGGTACACAGACCCTTGGACAGCTCCTCTGAAAGCAACGTCTGTCACATTGAATTGTGGACACAGTCTTGACTGTGTATGATGGTGCTGGCTTACCCCTACCTGGGAGGGTAGCCACACACTCCACTCGAGGGTTGGCTACATCTTGGGCCCTCTTCAGAGGGGCCTTGCTGTCCAAGTTTTGTACTGCGGCTAGCTGGGCTATGCTGCATAATTTCTCCAGGTTCTACTGCCTTAATGTGGTAGATCCTGCCCTGCCTTGTTAGGCACAAGGGTCCTTGAGGGTGTAAGCTCACACTGCTAACCCTGGGTTTATGCGGTTCTGAAGCATCCCTCATATGCTGCTGTTCCTTCTCCCTCGCGATGGCTCTGGTATACATTATCCCATATATAATGTCATTGGTGGTCATCACCTAACCCTGGTTACCTGAAAGGAGGTGAGTAACCTAACATTCCTTTTCAATTCGATAATGACCACCAATGACATTACGTATGGGATAATGTATACTAGAGCCGTCGCAAGGGAGAAAGAACGGCAACCTAACGTTTTAATTAGTCGCATTTGGTCAGCTGTGTAAATGGCTTCATTGGGTGGAAGGGAAGTGATGTTTTCCGCAGTCAGGGTTTCCGTACAGTACATGTATATGACTGTATCATGAATTTGTAGTCGATAATAATACAAAACATGAACACAATTGTAATCGCGTCTGTGGCTGCCTGTGACAAAAAGACAATGAGTTCCAGTGATAATCTCCCTGCCGACTGGTGAGGGCGCTAAAGAACGGGATGAGAAGTATCTGGACGGGCTGGTCTGACCTTTTGTTTCCGGGACTGGGAAGTTGGTCAGCCTGGAAAGAAGCGAGACTCTGTTGTAAGACCGTATTGACCTGAAAGGTAAACGAGGGGCAGCTGCAAGCAATAAGGCAACTGCAGCCGTTTTCCTAGATGTCATGCGGGATTACATATAGGGGCCAGGGTAACGCTGATCTTTTCCTTCGTTTGGGTAAAATGCTGGAGAGAGAAGGATCGAGAGAGGAGCTCTCATTAAAAGAAAAGAAAGAGTGTTGTGTGTTATTTGTGTCTGTGTAAATAACTGTCTGTGTTTTCACCACTAGACAGATAAACGCACAAATCCGGAGCTGTCGGTGAGGGTCAGCACGAACCGGATCACCACTGCACCAACCGTCACAAATTACCCATGTCTTCATCACCGCACACGCATGTCTGTGCTCACCCAGGACTGGTGACCATGTATTTGTTTTTGTTCGGGACTGTGCCCTGTTTTTGTTATCCCCGCGCTTTACACATTGTTGTGTATTGCCGGGGATTTATTATTTTTTGGTCACCAGACCTGGATTATAAATATTGCACCTTTTTCACTGGATTACTGTTGTCTGCCTGTCACTCCTGCACCGCATCACCGCTACACCTGTTACCCTTTACCAGCCACTTTGCCACACTGCCATAGACCAAATTATACTAAGTTTCATTATGGGCATGATCATTTGTCAAATGCAATAAAGAGTTGTTTATTTAAATCTTGTGTATGTCTCCTTTCTGAATAAATAATCTATTTGTGTATGTGCCACGAGCATTCACAATTTTATTAGGCCTTCTGCTGTTTTTACAACAGAGCATGTTCAGTCAGAGCCATTACTCTGAGTACAGCTTGTGTCATAAACTGCCAAAATATTAAACTTTATAGTTTACAACTGTATCCAACCAACAAAAAGAATTTCTTGTGTACAGGCTGTATTGTTTACAGAATGAACTATATTCAAGAACAGCACAGGCTTGCATGGCATTCAGTGCTTTTGAAAGGGCATCAGACTGCATACAAGGAATGAGAGGTATGCGTTCAAAGAAAGCTATAGATTATAAACATTATTGTAGGCTCTCACGAAATGATTATAAGAGCCAAGTTATCGTGCAACAAAAAGAGAGGGTATTTGTTAACAACAACCGGATAAGAAATATTAGAAGGCTTATTTGTTTTCATAAAGAGTATTTGTGTAAAAAGAAACTTTTTAAGAATCTGAAGTCACTATAGGTAATACCATGCCTCTAAGTAATAATAATAATAATAATAATAATAATAATAATAATAATAATAATAATAATAATAATAATAATAATAATAATGTAGCACTGGATGAAATTGCCATCAGAAAAAGAAGGCGGTCTCTTTATTGGCAACAATAAGTTCACAGCAAGTAGTACAGCTCTATCATCGATTAATATGTTCCTCACACAAACAGTCCTGTACAGCCACATGGGGTTCACATGAACAGCACCTGGCGACCCTTGTGTAGATTGCCAAATCCAGCGTCAAGTCCCAGCACCCTGCTCCACAGACAAAGCAGGTCCGCCATGCACCCGCCGTTACAATAATAATAATGGAATAAGATTGTGGGAAATTCATTACCTTCAACGTGTATGTTGAGCTTATACATGTACACATTAATAACGATTATTATAGCGTTCTAACCAATGTCAAAGCAAAACTTCCTTCAAGTACTGGCGTTTAACCATTGCTTTGATGGAAGTAAGCTTCTAGAAGATTTTATTTATTAAGTAGAAATTATTTTCTTTATAGAATTATTAGTTTTTAAAAAAAATTTGCAATTAAAGCCCTTAGTAATTCAATCAGACCTTGTGTAGTAGATTGTAATCCGCACCAATGTTTAGGCTATTATTCGCTCTGAAACTCCTGTAAGATCAGGTCATCTCTTATAAGTTACCCCTGATTTCCCCTATAAGCTCTTTCAGATGCTATTAGCATTTGCATGTCAAGGCCTATACTGATTTTTTATTTATTTATAAATTACATGTGAATATATACATAATAATAAGTCATATACAGATAGAAAATGAGGTATTAGGTCATTTAAACCTATAGTTTGTGTCTCGTATATGAGAAATGATTACCAAAACGTGGTTTCGAAGACCATTCAAAATACATGTTTTCCTTGTGTTGCATGGTTTGTGTATTTTCAGACGTACAGCATAGAGAAAGGGGGTATTTGCTAGCCTACCCGTGATTGAAATTCGACACCAATTACTATTCTACTGAAAAAAGAAACAGATGATAACATTGAAATAGTAGGTGATGACTGGTCCAAAAATCTATGGTATCTGAACATAGCATCTTAGTTTTCTTCAAGAATTCCAGAGCTGACTTAGCCGTATGCTTTGGGTCATGCAGATGGTATCATTGTACTTTGTAGAATGTTTGAATAGATGGTTGCATTCATTCCATCACATGCTTGTCTCAACCCCTGAACTGCTAAACACCACCATATCAGGATCAAACTACCTCCATGTCTAAATGGAGGTACAAGGTTTTCTTCACTGAAGACATCCCCTTTTTTTCTCCAAAAATACTATTGTCCATTTTTGGGGAAAGGTTATAATTTAGTCTCATCAGACCAGTGAATTTTGTTAAAGAATGCTTCAGATTCCTGTTTCTTGGCGAATGTTGTTTTATTAATTTTCTTTAAAAGTTGTTTGCAGTGAGATCTATGGGTATATAACTCATCTGTGTTCAGATGCTTTGTACATTTCTTTCATGCACTATTATGTCTGATGCCTCTAAATCTTTCTTTAAATCCTTGATTTTTAATCTTGGATCTTTTTTATCTACTCAGACGATTCTCCTACCTGCTGCACCTGTAATTTTATTTGAATGTCCACTTCTTTCAAGCATTTCAGTTGAATTTGTTCTTTATTATTGTTGTGGTTGTACATTTAGTTTTTTCATATTTATTTGATACTGCTTTGTAGCCATTTCCTTTGTTGTAGTCTGCTAAGAGTGCTTTTCTCAAACACGAATCCAATTCATTTGTCTTCATCATCTGCTTTCTTGACAAAAATAAAATAATACATGTTATAATTACTACTTTTCTGGCTATTGACTTTATAATGCAGCTTAATTATTTTATAGTTGATATGTATTTTAATTTGTACTATTGAATTATTTTTACCTAAAATTATGTAATGGTATAATAACATATAGCATATAATAACATAGCAATTCACAAGTGTAAATAATTTTCTTAGATGTACTGTTTCATACAATTATGTAGAGATTCTATGAACTTGAACACAAGGCGCAATATGTGCTGTAAGTCAAAGTAAAAACATAGTGAACTTATAAAGCAGAGAAGCATAATAAAAAGCTTTAATCATGATGAGGTATGGTACATATATGTTGTAAAATAAACTGAGATGAAATTTTATAAGGGTCCTGTTATGAAAGGAGAAAAATAGTCAATTTACACATTAACTGCATTTTTGTTGTAATATTATATACACAGTTAAATTAAAGTTTCATTGGGTGAGCCTAAATAAATCTAATGCAGACAAGTGTATGTTTTGTATATTTAACAGCTGCATGCATTTTTCTGCTTCATTTAATGTAATTAGACGCATCCATTAATGTTAATTATGGCACAAAATCCCACCATTTTACACATCTGGTGATTTAACGAGCAAGCAGAAATGACGGGTTGAGTGGCCAAGAGTTGCATCGCACAGTGAAGAATTTTTCTGAATCAGCAGAAAGGAGCAGCAACTGGCTGTGGTTGAGACGGAAAGATTCTAGCTGTGGATCTCAAGCACAACAGTTCCATAAAGTGACATATTTAATAGGAAGCACAATTGGTTTAACATAAGAAAAGTGGGTATCTGGGTGTTCTATATACTGTAAACCAAATGTTAAAGAATTACACATGAATCTTATGCAATAGATTTTAACACATTTTCGTAGTTATAGTGTATATTTAATATTGGTGTTTTACATCTAATTTATATAATCAAACAAATAAAATAATACAGTATTGAAAACATAAAGACAGGCGATAGGACCATGGAACTCCTAGCATTGTAATTTCTTAGCAGAAATAATAATAATAATAATAATAATAATAATAATAATAATAATAATAATAATAATAATAATAATAATAATAATAATGGAACCCTGCATCATACCAGTGGCATCCAAAAATGAATTGTCTTCTATTTACTAGAATGATAGTAACACCCCCCCCCCAGTATTATTTTATTTAATACTACTAACTCAGCCAGTCCCCCGGACCAGTCTCCTCCTTTGCTGACATCCACCCAAGCAGTGGTGGCGTGTCGGCTTTGACTGCAGCTTCCTCCGGCTTTTCCTTCATTTTCGATCCATCCTACCTCTGATCAGTGTAAAAACTCAGTAAGGATGTAAGGAAGAAAGAAAGAAGTGTTGAAGCAGGTATCTTCATAAGGAGCAAGTTTTTTATTTTGCATTTGCATAAAAGGGTCAAACAGCAATTCAGCAAGTGCTCTCCAGAACACTCCACTCGCCACACTCAATAACTGCTAGCACTTGACTGCCCTTTTATAATCCCTTGCAACAGTGCTCCTGCTAGGTGCGTCTAGTGATCTCCAGGGCACCTTTCCTATGCTTGGCAGGGTCAGCACCGGTACAGAGTTGCGTGTACAGTATGGCCACAGAGTGAGGATTTCTGATCCTATTTCCTGAGAGCTGTGGCTACCAATGCTACTTTTCCAGCTTTTAGGTAGGAGACACTAAATTACACTTATGGAGACATAGTGAAAGTCACATTATGTCAGTCAGCCCTGTAAAAAGTAGAATGTTCACCAGAGCAGAAAGGTTAAATAATTGGATTTTAAACTACATTACCCAGAAGAGCGGCTAGGGTTAGGGTTAGGGTTAGGGTTAGGGTTAGGGTTAGGGTTCAAAGCTGTATTGAACATAATTAAGTTCATCTATAGCTTTACAAACCTACTGCAAAATACCCAATGAACTAGCTTTTTAAAAAATATAAAAATTGCTAAACCGTTACATATAAAACAGTTTAAAGGTTTTTGTAATTTTTATCATGTTAAATATTCTTCTCAGAGCTGGCGGTCAAACTTTACTGGGGTCCAACTGTAGACAAAGGCAATGTGGTATTGCTGAATTCTTAAATTAATTTGTTACTGTGTGTGACCGAGGGTTTGTGAATTAAAACGATGCGTATTTGTGTATTCTGTATATATTTTTTCTTTAAGGTTTACAGTTGCGCATTTATTTATTTTAATTTTAATTTGTATGTGCAAGACTTCCGCAGTTTAGAGTTTTCAGGACCTTGCGTGACTCCCTAGAAATCTGCAGAGTTTTTGTAGCAACAGAACGTGACAAAAGAAGAAAAAAGTTCTTGTCCGACGGGAAAGTATAATGGTAAAACTTGTTGTCCCTCACACAAATCTTGTCCCGGGCATCGGGCGATATGAATTGAACACCCCTGAGTACATACAGTACAATCAAACAAAACATTGAGCAAAAGTCAGAGGCATACTTTTATTAAACTTTAATTCTTTCCCCCCATAATTCCGTTAAATGAATTTGAAATTTACATAAACCAAACATATACTGTACACTTGTCAAATTACACGTTAGTAACTGTGCAAACTGGACCTGCAAACCATAACTGTATATAGTCTAGATTTGTTGGTAAAATAATATACATTTTGTATTGCAATTGTGTGCAGTGAGTGCTTTTGATACTATAAAAGCAGTCTAATTTGAATACAGCTGTTTGTTAAAATGGATTGTCTTTCTCTGCAGTTTTGTACATGCAAATGTAAAATTCTGTTTAGCATAACTGGAAGTGTTCACCAGGTGGAGGTGACGATAAAGTGATGTTCTTTGTAAAGGCAATACTGCAACCTACAGGTAGACCCCAGAATCACATAAAGCACACCTGGATTGAAAGGTACTTCTGTATTGTTGGAGGTTTTTTAAGGTCCTCTACTGATAAAACCATCAACCATTGTTTTCTAGTTGTCATACTCTTGTAAAAACATAATGGTTTATAATTTATAAAATTAAAACTTTATTGTATTACTGACTTGACAAAGTGATCGTAATACATCCAAATATATTTATGTATGTATTTCTTAATGTATTTCTGTATTTATTTAATATGTTCTGCATTGTTCTTTATTATTTATTTACATTGTACACAACATTGTTGGAGCCCTGTATTACTCAAAATATTTTTTTTCTAAATAACAGAAATAGAAACCCAATTGTATTGGGATGCAAACGGTATTTAGACAATCATTTTTGAAAACTGAAAAGAGGCACAATGTTAGGAAATAAAACAACCCCAAACTCTTCTGCCCAGTGACCCACCCGTAACCCTTCATAAACAGTGACAGATATAATCATACTGACAATCTGATACAATGTTTCATTACCAAGTATCCCAGCCAAACTAAAGTCAAACAAGCAGTTTAATGTTTTACTTACTTTCCGTAAAAATGGAAATTGCCCTTTTGCTGTTCTCCCTATTGTTTATTATGTTTATATTCTCACAGGATTATTCTAAGTCCATGGGCAGCCACATTTAGTTTGATGGTGTCTGTTATTAATTTGCTGATTACATTTTTATCTACATAATAATAATAATAATAATAATAATAATAATAATAATAATAATAATAATAATAATAATAACACTGTGTAACACAATTTGTGTTCCTGGGTAGTAAGTGTTATTTCCTAATTGCTTATGCCTCAAAAGTATAGAAAATGGCTATTATTTCCCACAAACTTTGCTTTTGTGACCAGGACAGTGATATTTTGAAATTTACCTATTTCCAATGAGAAAATGAGCGAATTTGTGTCTTTTCATTCACATAAAGTCAGAAAAAATCCTATCCTGGTGGAAGCGCTCGCCTTGCTCCTTCGAGTACGCTCCCATGTTCTCCTTGAATTTATCAAGATGAGCATCAAGGATATGGACTTTGAGGGACATCCTACAGCCCATTGTGCCGTAGTTCTTCACCAGAGTCTCAACCAGCTCCACATAGTTTTCGGCCTTGTGATTGCCCAGGAAGCCCCGAACCACTGCGACAAAGCTGTTCCAAGCCACTTTCTCCTTACTAGTGAGCTTCTTGGGGAATTCATTGCACTCCAGGATCTTCTTTATCTGTGGTCCGATGAAGACACCGGCTTTGACCTTTGCCTCAGACAGCTTAGGGAAGAAGTCTTGAAGGTACTTGAAGGCTGCCGAATCCTTATCTAGAGCTCTGACAAATTGTTTCATAAGGCACAATTTGATGTGCAGTGGTGGCATCAGCACCTTGCGGGGGTCCACCAGTGGCTCCCACTTGACGTTGTTCCTCCCCACAGAGAACTCGGGCCGCTGTGGCCAGTCCCGCCTGTGGTAGTGCACCTTGGTGTCCCTGCTGTCCCAAAGGCAAAAATAGCAGGGAAACTTGGTAAAACTGCCTTGGAGACCCATCAGGAATGCCACCATTTTGAAGTCTCCTATGACCTCCCAGCCGTACTCATCATACTTCAAGACGTCCAGCAAGGTCTTGATGCTATTGTAATCCTCTTTGAGGTGCACTGAGTGAGCCAGGGGAAGAGACGGGTACTTGTTACCATTATGGAGCAGGTTCTAGAAGTTACTTCAAGTTTACTCAGCACTGAATCTATCTGGAATGTTCTGGAAAATAGGTAAATTTCAAAATATCACTGTCCTGGTCACAAACAAAGTTTGTGGGGAATAATTTCTGCTAAACCTTTCTGTTTATTCTGTTAAGCCATATTTTTGTTGCTTGAGACACACCATGACCCAGATTTAGCAGGGATGAAGAAATTATTTACTCCAATCAACAACTGGGTTGACGGTTCAATCGAGAGAAGCTTAGATTAAAGTGTCAGTAACAAACTGCTTTTGGGGCATTGATATGCGCATTGTGTACTTGTGTCTTTCACCCAGGTCAACCCTGCTTTGTCAAAAGAAATGTGAAATCGTATAGCCGACCTGCATGACACTGGTTCCCGACCCAGGTATGTTTTGACCCTGGTAGAGCATGCCATGTGTCATTCACAAAAATTAGATGGGCCCAGTTTTGGCAAGTATGTTTGGACTCTATTACATATTCTTTATTTGATTTCATAAAGCAAAAATTACTATTAATCACTAAATTATTGTGTTCATTGTTTAATAAAAGCAAAATCCTAGCAGTTATATTCTATTTGTGCGTGGCCCATTAGTTCTCCACATTGTCTGTTCTGGGAGTGCGGCCCCTTGCGCTGAGTACATAGTTCCCAGCCGGAGCATGAACGTGTTTCTTCTGTCATTGTGTTTGTTTATTGCAGAGGCGTAAGGAGGAGATCCAGAGCTGCAGCCATGGAGCCAGCTCATTCACAGATCACTACCTCACTGCACAGCACAGCACGGACTGACTGGATTTAATTTGTGTATATAATTTAATAAAAAATTGATGTTTTAAAGGAATATCAGTGTGTTGACTTGTTGATATTATCACATCACTCCCCGCCCTGTCACACTTGGTGTTCAGAAGAGGGAAAAATTGACCCTGCTATGATGACTGTGATGATGGAGGCACAGGAGGAGAGGATGGAAGTGACGATGGAAAGGATGACTTCCATGTTTCTAGCAGCCACCCGGAGGGAACCAGTGTCCAAACCAGCAGTGCCACTGCCAAAACCCAAGGTGGTGAAGATGTCGCTGGAGGATGATCCTGAGACCTATTTAATAACGTTTGAAAGGCAGGCAACGGCAGCCCAATGGCCTCGGGAGTGAGCGGCTACCCAGTTGGGCCCCAATCTGATCGGGAAGGCCCAGGCAGCCTACCAAGCCTTGACTCATGAGGGGGCATTGGATTACGACCTGGTGAAAAAAGGTCAAACTCCGTTGCTGGTTCTGAGAATACCAACAAGCTGCATGAGTCAAACCGTGTGATGGCTCAACAACTGGTGGATCAAGTGACCTGTTAACTCTGTCCTGGCACCCATACAGCCAAGGAGTTTACCAGACCATGTAGTGGTTCATAGAGATGCTGGGGCCAAAGGCACGCAACTGGGTAAGTAGACACCACCCCACCACGCTGGATGCAGTGGTCCGGTTGGCCAAAGGCTATGAGGATTCTTAGCTCCCTCCGATGGCTGATCCACTATTGGCAACACCAAGGCCTGCCTCCATCAGACCCAGGATGGTGGGGCACAAGGCCGGGGCCCCTCAACCACACACACACGTCATCCATGGACCAGCACCTTCAATATTATTGGGCGGGGTTGTATAATGAAGTGCCGAGATATGTGGCGGCATGCCTGGAATGCGACCAAGTAGCAATGGGGCGGGTTTGCCTGGCCCTGCTGGTCCCACTGCCCCTAATTTAATATTCTCTTTGAACGCATTGCTATGGATATAGTGGGCCCATTGAGGCAGTCTGACTCTGGATAGATGCATATTTTAGTAGTGCTGGTCTACGCGACTAGATATCAAAAGGTGGTGCCATTGAGATCCACTAGTGCCTTAGCAATTGTAAAAGAGTTAGTACAGATTATCATGAGAGTAGGGATCCCCAAAGAAATTCTGATCACAGAACTAACTTCATGTTTCAATGTTTAAAGGAACTGTACAAATTACTGCAAATTTGATCAATTCGGACCACATTTTACCACCCGCAGATGGACAGACTTGTGGAATGCTTTAATCAGATGTTAAAACAGATGCTGAGGCAGTTTGTCACCCAAGAGCAGAAACATTGGGCCAAACTCCTTCCCTACCTAATGTTTGCAGTGAGGGAGGTACCTCAGGAGTTTGACCGGGTTTATTGCATTTGAGCTGCTATATGGGAAGCAATCACAAGGTGTCCTGAAGGCTGGTAAAAGAAAACTTGGAAGAGCAAAATAAAACTTCTAAAAACATAGTTAAGATATGTAATAATATTAAGAGACTGCCTGGAATTGGTTGGTCATTTGGCAAATGAGAATTTAAAACAAGCTCACCATCATCAAGAGCAACAGTACAATAAACAAGCACAAATTCTGACTTTTCGGCCAGGAGATAAGGTACTGTTGCTACTTCCTACTTTGGAATCTAAACTGTATGCTAAGTGGCAGGGACAATATGAGGTGAGACGGGCAATTGGTAATGCAAACTATGTGCGTAAACCAAAATGTGTCACATTCATTTTCAAAAACCCTGGAAAGAAAGGGAGGCCCTGTTTATAGCTAATGACAGTTTAGAAGAGAATTTTGGTCTATCCACAGTCAATTTTTAGGATTCCAAATGCTCGCTCAATTACAGTACAAGCACATTTAAAGGTATGGTTATACCTCAGCAGGGGTTGTGGGGTTGAGCAGCAGTCAGTAGCCAATACTTCAGTTGATACCCATTGTTCCCTATCAACCAACCTCTCAGACTGTCATCCCGCTGAAACGCAGCTGCCACGTGTGAATTAGCAAGAATAAACAAGTCATGCACGGAGCCAGAATGGTTTGCATATGCATTTGTGATGTAGTTGGCATCACCCACTTCTTGCATGTTGACAGAATAGCTCCCCTTACGGTTTACGTAAAGGTGCCTATTCTGTGTTGGTGCACAACTGATGACTCCCAGGACACCTGGAAACAAGTACCTCCCAAGAAATATATATATATATATATATATATATATATATATATATATATATATATATATATATATATATATATATATATAATGACAATATATTTAAATACTCGTTATAAATAATTTGACTTTTAAATTGATTGCAATTAAATCACCAAATAACATTGTTTTTTTTGTTGTCTTTTTTTACAACTGTAAACTATAAAATTGCTATTCCTTCTGTAATATTTGTACACTAGGAGATATACGTTCTAAAATTTAAATAATTATACTTTGGATTAAGTTAATTTATGACAGCTGTTTTATAAACAAATCAAGTGTGAGCCAAAACAGGGCAACTGAGCACAGATTTAAGAATACTGCCTAATGAGATTTATAGATTTTTGTGTCTAAATGTAAAAATGTACGTTCTAGGTTGCTCACTACTACACTATGAGCTGCTTAATTTTTGATTTTAGGAAACTCTGTGATACAGCCTTCAATCTAGTGTCCCCAAATGGTGAAACTATTGAAAGGCCCTGGCTCATATACTCACCATTGACTGGCTTTGTCTTCTGTTTTGTGTGCAAATTGTTTTCACTGAACAGCACATCTGCACAAGCAAAGAGAGGATTTTATTAATGGGATCACATTGGCAGACCTGGTGACCATGAAAGTACTACTGAGCACCGACAAGCTCTCATCACTTATACAATGCATTTATCGAAGACTTGATAAAAATATAGCAGGTGGATATATTAAAGAAAGAAATTACCGGACAGAAGTTTTGAAGCGAGTTGTTTCAGCAACACAATTTCTGACAACACAAGGTCTTGCAAAGAAACCTTGGGCAGTCTTAATAATGGCAACTTCCTTGGCAGCTTAGAGTTCTTAGCAGAGTACGGCCCGTTTCTGGCCCGCCACATCGACAAGTATAGGAATGCTGGTCATGGCACAACATCAGATCTATCATCAACAATCTGTGAAGAATTAATCAAATTCATGGCTGACAAGGTCAAGCAGGACATTGTGGATGAGCTAAAATTGGACTTTTCCTTTAGCATTGATTCCACGCCGGATACTAGCCATACTGATCAGCCATTTACTGTGTGCTATGTGTTGAATAACTGTATACCTGTGGAACGCTTCTTGAATTTTGTTCTAGTTACATCGCATACAGGTCTTTATCTGTTAAAATTATAAACAATACCTTAAGTGACAAATTAAATATCAATCTAAAAGACTGCAGAGGTCAAACTTACAACAATTCTAGTAACATGTCTGGCACTTATTGTGGTGTGCAAGCTCTGGTAATTGCAGTTAACAAGAAAGCCGTGTACATCCCATGCATGATCCACGCACTTAACCTATGTGGTGTTGCTGTTGTAGAGTCATGCACTGATGCAATTGCATTTTTTGGATTTGTCCAAAAACTGTATGTGTTTTTCTCAGGATCAACTTATCGCTGGGGCCTCTTGCAAGATTCTCTGAACGAGGAGACATCTGAGGCCAGTAAGAGTAATTTTTTTCCCGAAGCGCCTCAGTGACACAAGGTGGTCAGTTCGAATGGATGCACTTCGCAGTTTATCATGCAACTACAAAAATACAAATCTGTGCTTCAGGCTCTTTGTGCAAACAATCTGCAGAAGAGCGACACACGAGCAGGGGCAAACTCATTAGTTGAAACCATGGATCAGTTGGAGATTGCATTTATGACAACATTTTGGAGTAGTATCCTTACAAGAATAAACAAAACAAGTCAACTTTTGCAGTCTGAAACAATGAACTTAGGCACAGCTGTGACACTATCTGAGTTTGTGGCAGCATAACAGGAAAGGTTTAAGGAATACCATGAATCTACAATGTCTTTACGTTCTACACCTAAGTTTCAGTTAAAGCGGCAACATCGTCCAAAGCGTATGGCTGACGATAGTGAAGAACCTGCTGTTGTGCTGACTGGTGAAGAGAAGTTCAAAGTTGAATCGTTCTACACCATAGTTGACTCACTTTTCAGCCATCGCAACAGAAGAATTCATGCATATTCAGAAATAAACAACCGTTTCTGTTTTTTAACAGGTGACCTTGACAGTACTGCTGTTAAAGAGTCTCTCAGAAGTTTAATTGAGTTCTATTCAGATGACCTCAATGAAGAGATCTTTGAAGAATGGGTACAGTGGTTCTCACTTGTAAAGCAGCTTGCCTCCAAGCTGTTATCACAAGCTCTGCCTACACCACTGCAAATGCTGACCATAATGAACATGCACAATTTGCAAACAGCCATTCCAAATGTCTTTATTGCACTACACATTTACCTGACACTACCAGTCTCAAACTGCAGTGGTGAAAGGTCTTTTTCACATTTAAAAAGGACAAAAAGCACTTTATGTGCTACAGTGGTTCAAGAAAGACTAACAGTCTTACTTTAAACTGTTTTAAATCCGCCACAATTTCATACAAAAATGTAATTCAAGCCCTGCAGTTCAAATGAGAAATGTGAAGGGTGAGATAGTGTGAAGGTCCCCTTTTGTGGGAGCAGAACATGACTTGTGTTTTGGCCAGCTTTGGCTTTTATTAGCTGTTTTTACCACTGTGTTTTATTTTGTATTTTTTCTTTTATAATTTATTTTATGTACACTTCTGTGTATTCTTTTTGCCCTAGGGCTACCATTGCTGCTACCCTAGTGGCAGCCACCTCCATTTGCAACTTAAACTTGTAAATATTGTAACTAAAACCTGTGCAGCTGTTTGTTGTGTCAAAGACAACTTCTGTGTCCATCTCCTGTCTTTTACAATTGGTCCCCATGGGGGCCCACAAATATGTTTGGCGCCGGGCCCACAAAAGGTTAATCCGGCCGTGTATGCATGATACGGTAAATACTGTACTTGCAACATGTGACATTATTAAAAAAATCTGCCTACTCGCATTAGGTTTAAGAAGCCATAAAACAAAGACAGACCGTGAAGGAGAGTACCGCAGACTTAGAAAAGTTAACAGAGAGATTAGAAAAAGGTTAGTTAATTAAGATTAGTGATTTTGTACTAAAGTTTAAAATATCGAAGTTTGACTGCAAAATAAATCATTTTTTAAGTTTTTTTTTTACCATCAATTAATTTTCTTTAGTTATTTGTGTATACATTATGTTTTGTCCTTGGGTTAATATGAAAAAGACTGTATTACTACCCAACAAAATGCCACTTAGCCTACTATCCTATATATACTACTGTTTTGAAACTTGAATTGAAATTAATCTTTACTGTAGTTCAGAATGTTTGGCACAGCCTGTTTAACAAAGTACAGTACACTTATAGTGTACTTATAATGTAGGGAGTACCTGCTTCTATAAAAAGGGTCTCAGCTCAGCTCTGCCACTGATCTGACACTGACACTGAATTCCTGGAGCCCCTTTATCAGGCTGACTCAGGTAAAATTGTATTCGTCTCGGAGGCAAAAAAATTTTAAGTCGCTTTTCTTGTTTGGGCACTGGACTATTATGGTGGTGCTGCAGGCCACCACTGATCTGCAGGCCACTCACAGCAATACAGCTTCCAACACAGGCCACTCAGGAACTTCCGGGACACCTAGCACTAAGTGTCCTGTACTCGGCACTCAAATTGTTTCAACCCCTTCTCATTTTGCATACACTAATCCCTTTGCACGTATACTTACCTCAGCCACTAAGTATACTTAAAGGTAAATACTGTAAGTGGTTATATTGTTAGTTCACTGGATAATCTACACAAAAAAAGCTTGTTTTCAAAATGTCTTTTTTTTTCAAAATAAAAATGAGCACCATTAAATTGTTAAAATTGTTAGCAAAATTGCTGGAGTGGCTTTCAATAGTATTTCCACACTTTTTTTTTTTTAAATCCAACACAAGCCCTAAACTTATTATTCAGAATTGTAAGTGACACTTCACATATCTGACATATGCAGTATAGTTTATTACCCTCTGGCCAGCGGTATTTAGTGCCACGATTGAGCAAAGAGAGCTTTAAACTAATTTATTCCAGTAAGTATTTGACTTTTAAACAAATCTTAGATCATCAATCCTTTAATGGCTGGTTTCACAGACAATGTTCATTTAGGTAAGGAAGTCCAAGAGTAGTGCTCATCGGGGTCTGTGAAGCCAGCTGCTCTTTTATGATGGTGGTATTTTTTAGTAGCTTTAAGTACTGTGTTTAATTACTGTGTCTGAATTTATAATGATGGAATTAGTGTGATTTTTTTTATGTATTTGAAATTGTATGTTTTATATGTGTTTTTTTTGTGTTTGTGTTGTCCACTTGTCAGAGAATCTGTAATGTAAAGCAAATTCCTGTGAAGGGTAATGAAGTATTGTGTAGGCACTCTGTTGCAGTGTCCCAACCCCATTCCAGCTACGTGAACAGTAAAGGCTTAATTAATTAATAAACTATTGATGAATAATAAATAAATAACGCAATAAAAGTAAAAAACTGACTAAATTATTGAAATTCCTTATTTGGAAGTTAAATATTCTTTTTCAGTTTATGTCACAGTGTAATGAAATACAGATATCACGAGTGACAAACTTATATCATTCCTGCATTCATGCGAAGTGCCAGAGTCTGTCCTGGAGCGATTGAGAGAAGACAAGGTATTGTTTATAGTTTAATCTCATTTGATTTTCATGATTATTGAAAGACCTTTGTTATTGTTATGATAAATGGAAATGTAGGCCTAAATAATGATAAATACGGCATCACCTAGTTTCAAAGAAGCTGAGGCATTTCATTAATAAAGGAACTGTTCAAATGAATGTGCTAAAATCAAATGAAAGGAGAAGAGTAATAATTGACCTTTTAACCTTAATTTTAAACCTTCATTGTCACATTATTTTTATTGGCCATGCATATTTGTATTCCTTATTTTACAAAACTGTACTATATTTTGTGTAATTTTGAGCACACTCCATGTAGAATACAGTGCCTGTGTTGAAATGAACACAAAAGGTGTGTCCTTAATCATACTCAGTAATGTGTAAAAAAATCCCAACACATTATGGGCCCAATGTTTGAAAGGTTTGAGCATCACGGAGATTGTGCCAAGGTGCCATATTCGAAAAGTCCTTTTGCGCATCACAATCCATTCTGCGCTGTGCAGAAATAAAATGTATACATCGTGCAATATGGGGGGGGTGGCCGACAATATGCGTGATCCTGGTATATTCGAAGGTATGCGCCAAGCACAAAACCAGGTTTGTGACGCGCAGAATAAGGATTGTAAAAGGACTGCGTTAACTCCGCGCACACTACATTCCAGCACTGGCTATGTGGGTAGCATGCAGCGTGTCCTTCGACATGTGGATGTGAATGATGCAAGGCACACCCAACATCAGCAACCTAGACATAGGCGAAGATATGCTGAAAGGGTTCACCGGCCTCAGCACACATATGAGGAGCTCAGCATTGAGCAAATCGTGTCCCAGTATCGTCTCGACTCATCTATGCCACATGCTGCATGATGACCTGGCCAAAACAAACCTGCGCAGTCATGCCTTGTCTGAGTAATTGGTAGTGTCTGCCTGTATGTGTATCCTGGCTACCAGGACCTTCCAGAAGGTAGCAGGTGATACAGTGGGGATCACCCAGTCAGAGGTTTTTATGAGGTCGTGAACCTGCTGCGCATGGTAAGTGCAATTGACTGCACTCATGTTGCTATCAGGGCACCTGTTCCGTTTGTCCTGTTCTATCAGGATTCCAGTTGTATTCGGAATAGTGGGAAATTTGAATAGCTATTCCATGCCATAAACAGGGTATTCTGAATGAATCCGTCCATATTCTGGATACCAGTATTACGAAAATGTGATACCAAGCACCCACTTAGTATTAGGATACTATTGGAATACTAGCCATCCTAGACACCTTATTCAGAAAATCATTTTTTTTCTAGACACAAGAGTAGTCGTTTTACAATCTATAATATATAAGACCAACAAAGCCTTTACAAAAACTGTGGACAAATATATTAGTACTTGTATGACCCCAAACTGGCTGACGACTTCCTATTTATTTTTTGTTTTAAGTTTTTTAATACATCAACAGTCAACAGCAGGATATATATATATATATATATATATATATATATATATATATATATATATATATATATATATATATATATATATATATACATACACACACATACAGTTTGTTAATACTTTTGCTTGCAAAAGTATTCAGACCCCTGAGAGACTTATGAGAGAAGCTAAAGAGAGGCCAACAATCACTTTGAAGGAGCTACAGAGTTCAGTGACCAGGACTGGAGTAATGGTGCACCAGTCAACCATATCAAGAGCCCTGCATAACACTGGCCTGTATGAGAGGGTGGCAAGAAAGAAGCCGTTACTCAAAAAGTACCATCTGAAAGCACGTCTGGAGTTTGTCAGAAAGCATAAGAGTGACCCAGCTGCGATGTGGGAAAAAGTTTTGTGGTCAGATGAGAACAAGATAGAGATTTTTGGCCAAAGCTCAAAGCGCTATGTGTGGAGCAAACCTAACACTGCCCATGCCTCAAGACACGCCATCCCTACAGTGAAGTATGGTGGTGGCAGCATCATGCTGTGGGGATGCTTCTCATCAGCAGGGACTGGGCATCTTGTTACAATTGAAGGAAGAATGGATGGAGCAAAATACAGGAAAATACTGCAAGAGAATCTGCTTCAGTTCGCTAAAAAACTGAAGCTTGGGAGGAAATTTACCTTTCAGCAGGACAATGATCCCAAGCACAAGGCCAAAGCAACATTGGAGTGGCTCAAGAACAAAAAGGTGAATGTCCTACAGTGGCCCAGACAAAGTCCTGATCTCAATTCCATTGAGAATCTGTGGCACTATTTGAAAATTGCGGTCCACAAGCGGCATCCAACCAATCTGAACAACCTGGCGCAAATCTGCCAAGAAGAATGGGTTAAAATCACTCCGACACTGTGTGCAAAGCTGGTACATACTTACCCCAAAATACTTAAAGCTGTTATTGCAGTGAAAAGTGGCTCTATGAAATATTAATGTGTGGGGGTTGAATACTTATGCAAGCAAGATATTTCAGTTTTTTATTTTTCTTAAAATATTTCCCAACATAAAACCAATGTCACCTTACAATAATTGATTTTGAGTTTAAGTGTTTTAAAATCAAATATCGAACAGAACGAAATTTCAATGTACCATTTATAATTCAGTAATATGAGAGAATTGGTCAGGGGTCTGAATACTTTTGCAAGGCACTGTATATATATATATATATATATATATATATATATAATATATATATATATATATATATATATATATATATATATATATATATTATATATATACTTGGCGGACGAGCCGAGTTCAAATCAGCATGAAAGTTTAACATCTACTCTCATGTAAAGGAAATCATCTTTATAATATATAGGATATATATATATATATATATATATATATATATATATATATATATATATATATATATATATCCTTTATTTAACTAGGTAGTCACGTTGAGATTAAAACCTCTTTTACGAGTGAGACCTAGCCAAGCAAGTAGCAGCACGTCAATCAGAGAACAAGAGCAAATACACAATAAAAGACAATTAAGACACAGGCAAATCACATTTAAAACAATAATCAAAATACACAAAAGTAGTCAACTATTTAAACCAATTACAACTCTCAGTCACGAAATCATGCAGTTTACTCTTAAATTGCAATAAAGAGATCTGGGTCTGCAGCTTTAGTTTGGACTGGAACTCATTCCAGGACCGTGGGGCATAATAAGCAAAGGATCCTTTACCAGCCTCAGTATGCACATTTGGGATTTTAAAATGCAAAAAAGAATGAGATCTGAGGCTATGGTTACTATGGGAAGCTATAAGGTATTCATTTAAATAAGTACATTCATATAATTTCCATTGAATAGCCTTATATACCAGAATATACCAGTGCTTCAAACTGCGTAAAGCCAAAGATGTCCAGCCTACCAAATCATATAATATACAATGATGAGTATTAAATCTTATATTTGTAATGTACCTCAATGCTGCATGATATAGCGAGTCCAGTTTACCTAAAGTTGATGGTGATGCAAACCTATATACTGCATCACCATAGTCAATTTGCGTCTTTTTTTTTGTTTGTTTCCATAATAACATATATAACATGTTCATATCATAGTGACGTTTATAACGTATTTTCATGCCCAACAGACGAGTGTGGAAACATGCACTCAACTCTGTCCAGCACACTGCCTTCCTTCTGTTCCTTTAATACGGTCCTATTAGCATATGGTAATGCATTGGTAATTAGAACCATGTGATGCAAATGTTTTCTAGGTGGACATTTAATATGCACATAGTGCTATCAAATTTGAATTGGGCAAAAGCCCTAATTTGTCTGAATATACCAATATCTGCACGATAATTGTGATGCGCTAGTTCCAATAATTGCGCAACGCTGGCTCAAATAGTGTCGGAGTAACAGTCCACTCTGGAGTTGGGTACAATAGTATAAATGTACAATAGTACAGAACCCCAACCTCCCCCCCTAAATAATCCGGATGGGCGGATCAGTTATGTGTTTTATCACTGTATTGATATGATGGACAGCGGTAGTGTGTTTACAGATACAGTTATATGTGTTCTTCACTGCTCTACAGGCATATCGATATCCAACGTGTACCGAGAAGGGGTTGTAGCATTCTGTGGACCAATCGGACCACTCGTCACAGTGGTGCGGACCACTCTAGCTGTCGCTGTTATGTTCTGATTTCACAGTTTCCTTTTCATTTTCTTTATTTGCAATTATATTATTCTACAAATACGTATGTTACAGTAATGCGTGCAAGTGTTAAGGTTTATATTAATAAATACAGGGGTGTGACAGGATGACGAGTGGTGACATCAGGCCAGATGCAGGAACTGAAAACACACAAGCAAGTACTGCAGTCCAAAAGACCTGTGGTGTGCCATTTAATTATACACAACCAAAAATAATAATAATAATAAAAAATTGAACAAAAACAAAACACATTGCTCACAGAGCACAAAAGAAAAGATTTGAACCAAAATAAATCATGAACACAAAATAATAAGAAGATCCTAGGTCAGGATGGGCAGTTGCTGTCACTGTACCTAGAATCTGTTATTTTAGCTTGCTCTCATTCTCTCCTCATGCTCTCGTACCCTACTCTGTACACCCACCCGGAGTGCAGAGAGCTGCAGGTTTAAATGCAGGTTACCATCTCCTGATTTAGCAACAACTTAATCACTTCATTAACTTGGGAGATGGCCACCTTCTGCACAAGGTTTTTTTAAATTATTCCTAGCAGAGGACAACCTGTGCCTTTCCTCTGCCAGAACACAGGCAAACAAAAACAATAACAAAACAACACCGCGCTTCGCCCTCATATAAAAACACACACGGCTTTTGCCGTCATTAATAAATACAATAAATCCCAAATAAACAATAACACACCGTCGGATACAATACATAAATCATAACAGACAAATACGAAATAACATAGGGGCGGAGGGGGAGACCTCGTTCTAAAAATAAACAAACAATACTGTACAGAGCTCCTCGCCCTGTTACAAGGGTACTACGTTGCTCTTCATTGTGCTGAGTGGTCTGGACAACTGTCGCTGTACTGATTTCACAGTTAAAGGACTTTAAATAAAAACATTTACAAATCTATTTTAAAATAAAAGAGGTAAATAATAAAATAACAATCCGCGTATATATTATTTTCCGAATACTTATAGTAATAAAAATGCCAGTGTAGGCTGTAAATGTATAATAATCTACTGAGTGACTTTTGTTGCCTTTTGCTGCTGAGTGGTCCAGTCCAGACCAGATCACAGTGGTCCGAGTGGTCCAGACCACTGTGACGTCACAGTGCTGAGTGGTCAGGACCACGAGCCACAGAATGCTACAACCCCTTCTGTGTATACTATCAAAGTATGCAAATGAAGATTGAGAGAAGGATGAAGAGGGGAGGGGGTTCCTGCCTATTATCTTTGCTGTATGTTGCCACACATGTGTAAATTATTTGTATAGATACGTCATACCCCCATCATGTGGCTCATTGCTTTATTTGGCTATTTCATAGGTTGCTGCACATTACGGGTGAGGGGTGGCCAGCTGCAGTTCGGAGAGCTAAACACCGACAGGGCACTCTTGCTGTGAAAGGCATGCTAACGTTTTCCTAAGTCAGACCTGTGATACGATCAACCAATTAAAGACCTGTATTTTCTCTGCACCTTTCCAATCATAAGTTAGTTGAGGCATGACAAACAGTTCTGTTAACTGTAATTTCTAACTGTTTTTATGCAGCTGTCCAGTCTGCTGAATGTCGATGTTGCTAATTGTACAGAGACTGTTCATTTATTGAGAAATCATAGTAGGCTACAATTAACATTTTAGGAGCATATTTAGAATCAATTATTATTCTTACAAAAAAAAAATGACATAATGAAAAAAATCCATCCCGGCGACACTCAAAACCTTACAAACTGGGCTTAATCATGTTGTTCAAATGGGTGAGTAGAATGAATAACATAACGCATTTCTGTGTATTGTGTATATAAAAATGCTTGATTAATGTTTACTTTGCAGGTGAATGAACTCATTATATTTACAAATCAGAGAGCTACCACAGTAGACTTTGTCACGGCACGACTTATATAAAAAAAAAGACAGTATCCAAAGCCTTTTTTTATTTTGCTTCAGAAACATACAGCTATGTTGGATCAGCTGGCCTATAAATAAACCTATATAGTATTTCCTCGTGATACAATACTGTCTGTATTCAATAAAACAGTGGCGTTATCAGTTCATTATTCTGAAAACTCGGCACCTAGCTATAGAGCCAATTGTGTATTTGAATGGTCTATATGTATGTGTGCACGATATATTGTGTGGTCTTGTCTGCTGTCATATTAGTACATACTGTGGCAACACCAATGATAGCAGCTTATATATTTTTTTGCAAGGCACAAATTTAGCGAGGGGATTTCGCAAAGATCGAAGATCGGGCCCTATGAGTTGTTTTTAACACATTTGTTCCAAGAGTGTGGTAATGACTAATTGCAGAGTTTTTAATATTATAATAATATTTGTGTCCTTTTATGAGGTTATTTGGTCATACATTGTTTTAATATTTTTGCCTTTGTTGTTCTTGAAGGTTGATGCTCAAACAGTCCTGGGAATTGATGATCCAACACTGGATAAATGCATTGAAAAGTTAGGTGACAGAGTTACACCGAGGAATTTCTATGCTTCATCTCATTAGTCTTTAAAGAAGAAAAGCACCAGTTGTATGCAGCTTTTTGAAGTCTTAAAGAGCAAACTAGCCAGAACTGACAAAGTTTCAGAAAACAAACCATCTCAAACAAGTGAGAAAATGTCAGGGAGTTGGGAAGCGTAAGATTGATGTATTACACCTCTTCCTTCACTACTGCACTGGCTCAGATGTATTGAACATTGACAAAATCACAGTAGAGTTAGTACCAATGAAGGACTTTGAACAAAGTCCAGTTGGACACACCTCTGGGTGTTTGTTTCAGCTCGCGAACCAGTACGACCACTTCATGGAATTCAGAAGTGAATTTGACAAAGTATTAGAGAGCAATATTTGGGTAATGGACTTTGCCTGAGTCAACTGCAGAAAATTATTGGTGAAAGTTACGGTTTTGTAACCTCTTAGGAATGGCCAAAACCTTTGGAAATCACCGGTAGTTGAAAAGTCCAGTGGCCACAAACATGGTAGACAATGGTTTGTGGGCATGTGAAGGTGTGTCACTACTTTACACCTCGACATTTTTTTCACAGTGATGAGGGTGCTGTTTCAAGCTTGGGAGTGTCAACTGGCATCATCACCATCAGACCCTCAGTGTCGATAGACAGTCATTAAAGTCTTAGTAAGTACGAGCCTGATATTTCACTAATTTCAGAGATGACATTTTTATGCTGGACTGACCGATTGATTTGAAGTCACTGAAGTTAAATTTGGGATGACTTGCGGTAGAATAACTTACAAGTGAACTTGGTATGAGACCATCACTGTCACGCCATTTGAAATGATAGGTATGGCCCAATGTTTTTATTTGATTGGTATAACTTCCACGGATCCCACAAACTTCTGTTTTGATTTATAAACTAAACATTGTGTATAATTTTGCCAATGGTGAAATACCCTCCTAAGATTACTAAATGCCGTCCTTCATCATTTCTTTAAGTTTATGTTTAATAGAGATTTTAAATTGCTTATTGAAGAATGAAATGTTGTCACTGTTTAACATAATGGTAACGTATACATAACATTTCATATACGATCTTGGTTTAAAGTGATTCTGATTCTTGTTAAACATGTAGGTCTTTTCGGGAATGTTGTTGAAAAATTTTTTACACGTGTTTCACAGAATTATAGGTTGTTAGCAAAGAGCAGCTACTTGATGACTTCTATACTTTCATTGCTGTTCATTTTATCTTTCAAAGCGCCCTTCTAGACTTTTCCAGTGTCGACATATGAAGCCTATGATTGAAGTGCTAGGCACACACGACTGCCGGATACTGAGGGTCAAGGAGAGTAATATTCTAGCAGTCCTGCTAGAAATCTCACACAAGGAAATGGTCCAGACACCCAACTGAATTGTTTACCTGGAAGGACATTGAGCAAGAACTTTGTATTGTTTATGAGAGGCTGGATGGCATTTACTGTAAGCTAATTTCATCTAACAAAGGAGTTCTTAGCATGTTATTGTTGCCTGACTCTGTCAACGAGCATGGGAACAAGTTGTGCAGATTTCTGAAAAGGTATGTGAAAGAGGGATAATGAATTTTATGCCTCTTTTTTCGCTACTGCACTGGCTCGGATGTATTGAACATTGACAAAATCACAGTAGAGTTAGTACCAATGAAGGACTTTGAACAAAGTCCAGTTGGACACACCTCTGGGTGTTTGTTTCAGCTCGCGAACCAGTACGACCACTTCATGGAATTCAGAAGTGAATTTGACAAAGTATTAGAGAGCAATATTTGGGTAATGGACTTTGCCTGAGTCAACTGCAGAAAATTATTGTTTGAAAGTGGAACTCAAGTAGTTTTGTGTGTGTGTGCATGGCCTGTGTACTGTTTTTTTATTTTACATCCTGACCATTTTTTTACACTATTAAATTGCAGTCCACTGTGCTCTGTTTCCAAGATGGCTTCACATGTACCCTTCAGAAGAACTTCAGAACTACATTTCCCATCACCCCATCATACATATGTGAGCAGCAGGATGATGGGAAATGTAGTTAAGTTCCTCTGAAGGGTACATGTGAAGCCATCTTGGAAACAGAACACTGTAATCACAGCCTAGCTTAATTTTAAAGATATGGTTTGGAAATGATTTTATTTTGTTCAGAACATTGTGAGAGAAATAATGATTTACATTGCAACTTAAGAAGCCAGGTGTTTTCCGCTGAATTATGCCGTCCTTCATCATTTCTTTAAGTTTATGTTTAATAGAGATTTTAAATTGCTTATTGAAGAATGAAATGTTGTCACTGTTTAACATAATGGTAACGTATACATAACATTTCATATACGATCTTGGTTTAAAGTGATTCTGATTCTTGTTAAACATGTAGGTCTTTTCGGGAATGTTGTTGAAAAATGGTTTTACACGTGTTTCACAATAATTATAGGTTGTTAGCAAAGGTGTCTGTCAATACTGACAATGTACATTTTATTTTGCTCTGCGTCCACTGCCTTTCCTAGTTTATCCATAGCAAGCCTTTGGTTTGTCTGTGTTTTTTTAAATTTACTTTCCATATACTGAACAGGGTAGGTGGTTTAATATTTTCCATTTAGTACTGACATGTAATGTGTCAGGCGTACAACTGAATTCTTTACCTCTAACAATTCATTGAGGGTAATTACGTTTTTTGTTTATTACTGCCAGAAATGTAGAACTGTAATAACTTTAAAATATAAAAGCAATATTTTTGTTTTAGAGATGGTTGCTACAATAGGTAATTAAAAATATTATTGTTTAATGGATTTTAGTTTATTTTAAATGTAATTGTATATGTAATACATAACAAAGTGTACAGCTAACAAATACATTTCCAGTTTTATTGATTAAACATTGTTTATAGTCAAGACTTTTTTCAGAAAGCAAAACAAAACAGTGAAAAAATGTCAACACTTTTTGAAGCTTAAGTCAGTCTTTTACTTTTGATGTATATGACTATTACAATTTCACAAGCCGGGGGAGGGAGTCCAGTCTCTCCAACCCGACCACTCACCCAACAGAACTAATTACAAACCGCTCAGCACTCAGGTAAGGAATAAATCTCCTCACATGAGGGCAGCCTTTCCTCCAGACTCCTCGCAAGCCTTCAGAAAGTAGTTGTCTGTGCCATTATACTAGTAATGGGTAATACAAATATTGTGAATTGCACTACACACAGTGTAGTAATTATTTCTAAGGAAATAAACATTTTATAACTGGAGTTCTCTAATTATTGTAGCGCTGTATGAGTAGTTTGCTTGATAAAAAAAACAAAAAAAAAACAACAGAACAATGACACTGAGTTATTTTGATATAGTCCAAATGCAATAAACAATACTGAAACGCCATTTTTTCAGTCCTGTCTTTGTGAAGCCTTGGAGTAAGGTGAATGCAGATGCAGTAATGCAGACTGAAATGCAGTTCCCTTTCAATTCCAAGATGACCACCAAAACATTGTTATGGGATACACTCCTGCCTATTGGTAGGTGTCACTGAGTTATTTCTATTAAAGCTGCCGATAGGCACTCTCCCCTCGGTGACCCCCTCGGTCCTGCCTCCCTCGGGTACTTAAACGTCACGCAGGGGAGATTCACTCTCTTTCGCGTCTCACGATTGGGGTGGTAAGACCTCTCTGTGTTGCACTGAGCCTTTTTTCTTCTAAAAAGTACTGCATAAGCTACTGCTAGTTACCCTGCACTTTGTGCTGAAAGCTGGCCTTCGCCGCTTTTCCCGGAATCAGTGGTTTAAAAATTCATAGCCTTTTTATTCTATTTCTGACTATCTGCACCTGCTTGCTCCGTGTGTCAGACTGCTTCTTTCTGTCTGTCCGTCTTAGTATGGTAAGTATTATTGTTAAAAATTGTGTGTGTTTTTCATCCTTTCTTGCTTCGGAGAGCATTGTTACTCCACGGGGCTGAGCTTGCCTTGTCCCCGTTGTCGAGCTAGCCCACTAGCCTCCTGTGAGCCGCAGGTTGGGCCTTGTTTTGATTGTAGCTATGCGTCACCGTGCTCATGCAGAGGACTAGCCGCACCGCCACTGCTTTAGCCGGGCCAGCCGTATACTCCTCACCGAGGCTTCCCTTGTTGTTGGGTTGAGACGTACGCAGGCTGCATGAACCATCACCTCTGGTGTAGGTCGCTCAATCAACAGGCAGTGTGCTCGCCCTCATCTGTCCTGTAAAATTTTAACTGTTTTTTGTATTACTGTGTGTGTAAGTCAATCGCCCGCCGCGGCTTTGGCCCTGTCTCCCTGTTGTACTCTACTCGCTGCTCAGATATATGACCACGTACAGTAAGACTCTGCCTGTGCTACTTTGGTTCCACGGTGAGCACGGTGCCCATTTGCTGGCTGTACCGATACTGTAGAGTGCAGGTGCTGCACTCGCTTTGCTACATGCACGCAATACTCATTGTCAGCAGTTCCGGTGCTCAGTGCATGCGGTGCACATTATACCCGGTGCTGCACGGCACACCGTGTGCATGGTGCTCGGTGCACACCGCGGCTGCAGACACCGGTGCACAGCACTACGCTATGTTTACTCTTTTCTGTGTAACAGCCTGCATCGCTTTGCGATTGCAGTCTGCTTAAACCTTACAGCGCTCGCTGTTTTGTGTTTTCTTCTGCTATTGCAGTTTAGAAGAGTGACAAAAAGATCCTCTGCTGTACTCCGCTGTAGAACTGACTCTGCTGGACTGCCTCAGCCGCCTATTTTTTAACTGGTGTGTATATATGTGTGTTCTTCTCTGCCTTGCACTTTAAAGAGAAAATGTTGTATGATTTCTGCTGCGCCCCATTGTTGTGTTGCATATGCCTTGCACTTTAAAGAGAAAATGTTGTATGATTTCTGCTGCGCCCCATTGTTGTGTTGCATATGCCAGCTTGTTTAAACCCGTGGTGTGACTGCATGCGGTCCAGGACCAGGTTATCGCCGCCCTGCACCATGGTGCAGCATCATACGTTTCCCTGTACTGCTCTCCTGATTGCCTACCGCAGTCACTCGAGCTATGCATCCACCCCAATGTATGCTATGCGCTACCCCTTGTTGTGTTGACTTCACGCGTCCATGCCTTGGTGCTTGGCGCCACAGCATGTCAATAACATTTGGTGTCACCGATGTTTCGGTGCACCAGTAGTGTATTCTACCTCACTCAGTGTCCTCTGTGTGTCTGCACCCTTGGTGCCTGAGTGCTTCAATACACGGCTGAGCCATATGGTGGCTCGCCAGGCCGTTGGCTCGGTTATCATACTGGACCAGGAGAACCTGTTCCACGTTCCTATGGGTCCTGAGTTTCTGTGAGGTAATTTGGCCTCTCCTTACCCCCGCACCTTTCAAAGTGCATGGATGCCACCCTCGCTCCCTTGCTGTGGCAAGTGATCAAGGTGATGAATTGTCTGTACAACTGGTTGATCTGCCCAGTCACAGGAAGGAGCAGTGGCCCACACAGCTATTTGTGATGAATCATCTGTTTGAGACTGGGTCTCCCCTTAACGATCGTAGAGCCAATTAATAGCAAGCTTACCTGTCGGACGACAGAGTAGCAGCTCTCCAGTACCAACTCTCCCTGTTTCAACATGGATCGAGGGTGCCCCTTGTCTTGTGTTGCAGCAATATCAGCATCGGGATGGGTTTACTGCGCATGCGCCCGCTGCAAGTGTGGCTCCATCTGCATCCCAAGTGCAATAGGCACCGTCAGCTGACAGTGTGTCTTGCTTGTTCGGCAGTCCTGTGCTGGTGCAGGGTTACCTCTCCCCTGCGCCAAGGACTCCAAATGGGAGTAGTTTCCAACCAGATACCTCCGACTTGGGTTGGGGCATGGTCTGCGAACGCAGAGGAGCAGAGGACCCTGGTCAGGCCATTGGACGTTCTTGCATATCAATATGCTTGAGGTGCAGGAGGTGTTCCTTGCCCTCCAGCGCTTCCTACCTGTGGTGTGGAACAGACATGTGCTGATCCGCACAGACAATACATCAGTCATGGCGTATGTCAACCACCAGAGTGGCCTTCGGTCCCCAGGGTTGCATCACCCCGGGGTTGCACCACGCAGGCCCCATTTGAGCCTATATACTCCATCGAGGTGAAGCACCTGTCTATGAAGACAGCCTTCCTCTTGGCTATCACCTCCGCAAAGCGGGTTAGTGAGCTGCAGGCGCTGTCTGTGCATAGCTCCTGTATGCGTATTTGGGATGATGGTAGCAAAGTGTCACTGCATGCAAAATGCATGCTTTCATCCTCCACCATTGTGTTATGTGGATAGGAGGAGAGCGCTGCGTCAATCTGACCAGCTCTTCGTCTGCCATGGATCACAGACTCTGGGACAGCCCCTTTCGAAGCAGCGACTGTCGCATTGGATTGCGGACACAATCTCGACTGCGTATGATAGTGCTGAATTACCCCCACCTGGACAGGTAGCCGCACATTCCACGAGAAGTGCGGCTATGTCACGGGTCCTCTTTCAAGGTGCTTCCATGGCTGAGATTTGTGATGTGGCTAGCTGGACTACCCCGCATACCTTTTCCTGGTTCTACCAGGAACCTCATTGCCCTCTGGGCACTAGGGTCCTCGAGGTTGCACGCTCACACCGCTGACCTTGGTCAGGCTGAACTTAGCGTCCCTCTTATGCTGCCATTCTTTCCTCCCTCGCGACAGCTCTGGTACACGTTTCCCATAACGATATTTTGGTGGCCATCTTCGAATTTAAAGGGAACATTAGTTTACCTACTGTAAACCTGGTTCCCTAAAAGAGAAGATGGCCACCAACTGCGAGGTCGCTTTTGTCGACATCACGGTTTTGTCGCGAAAGAGAGTGAATCTCCCCTGCGTGACAGTTAAGTACTCTCGGGAGGCAGGCGCGAGGGGGTCACTGAGGGGAGAGGGCCTATCAGCAGCTTTGATAGAAACAGCTCGGTGACACCCACCAATAAGCAGGAGTGTATCCCATATCCATGTTTTGGTGGCCATCTTCTCTTTCAGGGAACCAGTTTACGGCTGGTAAACTAACGCTTTCTTTTCTTTTCATTCTCAATGCAGAATAAAAACAAAGGCAATACTGAAAACACATGTCTTCGTGTAATCATCTTTAGGAAAAAAAAAAGAAACATAACGCAGAGTACAACAGTCAACAGGGTAACGAAAGCTAACCTGTTACATTAGCTTAAGATTGAATAATAATTATCTTTGTGTAAATTACTAAACTTATTTATATAAAGCAGCTTTTAAAAAATGCAAAACAAATAAATAAATAATAACAGCATTTTTTTTTTTTTTTGTATTTTACAAGCTGTTAAAAGACAACTGAAGATGTAAAGTATTTACTATTAGGTGTTAATTAGATACATTCATTTTAGTTTAGTAACCCAGAACAACTAAAGGACAAATTAAATCTAAACAGCAAAAATCACATTGCCCAATATCCCAAAACAAAAATGGTATTTTGAGGCTTCTGTGAGCCGTAGAGGGTGTCATTTCAACTTGGTATAAAAACACATTCATTCAAGCATTGTAGAACACATTGACAGCTTAGAAGTTGCCCTTAAACGGCGTTCTAGAAGTTAAAAAAAAAAATTAACCCAAAGGAAATATAAAATTGACATTATATCATACCAAAGTACACCAAACACAACTATAGACTATACAAATGTAAACTGTACAAATATCTTTAAGAAAATATGATTTGTTTTACTTTTTATTGGATTTAAAAAAAAATGAAACAGTAACTAAATAGTCTACACATACATTGTGCAACATCATAATTTTGAGTCCTGACCAAATCACAACTGAGCTTTTGCAAAACTGTGCCTATTTCTCATATATTCTACCTGAAAAAAAAGGTATAAATTACAAACTGCTTGAACACTTTAAATAATAGGATTGCTGTCCAGGTGCTATAATTTTAAATGCATTAATTTCAATTGTTTTTTCTACATTCTGTAAACATTTTACTGTAGATGTATATCCAAGGGACACATGCATATTTACGTAATTTACTTGATTATAATTTTACACCAAAATCACAATCAGATTTACATTGGTTTAGACAAACAAAACTTACAAACCTTGCTGGCTTCCAGAACAGACAGATTCCAGATTATAGAGGATACCACACCATTCATCTCAATAGGGATTTGGTCGGGATCCCAAAATTATGCAGATAGGGATTACAGGGATGTAAAGGGGAATAATTGGACAAATCTTAGGCTACTGTTTATTTGGTTACTGTCTCTTCAATGTAAGTATTTTCTTAAATGTTGTGTGCCTATTAACACTTGTATCTTATATAGACTATAGTTGTGTTTGGTGTACTTAGATATGATATAATACCCAATTTTTTATTGTGCTATTGTTTTTAAACGTGCATCTTTGAGCGGTGTACTGTATAAGAGCAACGTCGAATCTGTCTTTTAAAAAGGACCCGCCTTACCAAACGTGGGTTCAACAACGCTTGATTCAATGTTTCTACAGCCACTACAAGGTATCGTGTTAGAGACGCCCCTAAATACCCTTTAGCTTGAATGTACCCTTATCCCAAAGAATACACAGAAGAACAATACAAAGCTAGTACACTCTGTACTTCTGTGTTGTTAAACATGCTGTCTGCCTTAAGCTTAAAATAAACCAAAGTTTATGACAGCGCTATAGCTATTATGAAATATAGCTATGCCACCGCTATAAACTTTGCTTCAAATGTGAGGTGCCCTGTCAGATGCTACTGACTCCACTGCCTTTGTCAGTTTTCACAGGTAAGCGGGTCAGATGTAACAATCTGTGTAAAGTAATTAAATGTAAGTATTTTATTGAGCAGAAGAAAGATTTAAAAATTGCACTTTTAATATACAACAAACTTTATTTATTTATTTAGTTATTTATTTATTGCATTAAGCTCCTTTGGTCAATATTAAAAAATAAATTATTATTATTATTATTATTATTATTTATATTATTATTATTATTATTATTATTATGTTACAGTTTCACCATTATCCTAACTTGTATCTAATCCTCTCATTCTACCTTAAACTCATTTCTTACTCCTTTTTTACTGTTGAGATATTGAGAAAACTGCTATAGGCTAGTACCCTCCATTTCCTTTCCCGGGCTCCTGTATTTTCCTTACTCCAACATTTTCACTGAAACGATATTTTCCTACATCTAACCATTCCCATTTCCTCATTCTTGCCCCGGCCTGTTTTCTGCCTGGTATAGCTCCTTTTTTCTTATTTTTTACACATATCTTGTTCCACATCTCTGGTCAGGATGTAAAAGGCTCCATTGAAATGGGTTCATGGGCAAGAAAAGGGCACATGGCAGGCGCCGGACTATGGATTGTATTTTCATTTCTCCAAAGGCAAATCTGTCCTCAGGCAAAATTATACCTCCCAGATTGAATTTCGAATAATGTCTGGAAACGTGTGCAGTTTGTTTATGTCGAAAATGGTATGGTTTGTTGCTTGAAGGAAGTTGACTTAATTTGGCCTGTATGATTTGTGCCCCCCCCCCCCCCCCCCCCCCATATTCTGATTACACTTTTTTTAAGGACACGACATGCATTAAGCATGAATTACTTAATACTTGCCACCGTGATATGGGAATACGTGGGAATCGACATATAGACTATCAAAGAACTGTATGGGAACCCTCTGGAGTGCCTTAATGCTATTATTAAATGATGATAAAATTATTAGATTTATGTACTTTTTGAATCAAGAAAGTAAATAAAAAAAAATACATATTTCCACTAATAGTAAATATCACTATGCACTAGAAAAGAAATAACATTTGTTATTTTTAGTGTTTTATTCTAATAAATGAAAGTTTATTCATAAGTTTATTAATTTATAAATAAATATAATACATATATTTATTAAAACGTGTAGTATAGTAAGTAAATCATTTGTGTAGCTCAACTATATTAACATATTGTTAACAATTACTGTGTCACAGTGTTGCAAACTAGTTGAACATAATTGTATATTTAAATGACACAGTATATATATATATATATTATATATATATATATTATATATATCTATATCTATATATATATATATATATATATATATATTATATTATATATTACATACATGAATCTGATAACACTTAATTAAGTTTAGTTACAGATCAGTGATTTTTGGAATAAATGTTAACTTGAAAAAAACCAGATATTGTGCAAAAAACAACTTCTGAAAGGTCTGTAACACGTGCTTTGCACGAGACTTACTTGACAGGAAGTCGACGTGCGGTGAAAAACAGCGGCGTTTGTGTGCAGACATGTTTACAAGCTTTGTGGCTTCCGAAGGTCCTTAATAATAATAATGGTTATTATTATTATTATTATTATTATTATTATTATTATTATTATTGCTTCTCCAGCTCTGCTGGTGTTATTAAGGGAAAGTGCTTTTTTTTTTTTTTTTTTTTTGTCTTTTTCACCTTGCCTAATTTTTGTATTTACTACTAAGAATATGTTGTGTTAGAATTGTTATGCTTCTTACACTAAATTCACCTTTTTGCTGTATGGTGGGTCATCCAAAAATGAGTAAAGCTCGCAGAGTTTATGAAGCTTGATATGCTCCATCTTTATTCCTCATCTTTATTCCTCAACCGATATACAATTCCCCGCGGAGATTGTTTAACTCGTCCTTAGAAAATACATTAAATAAGTGTTTTTCTTAGAGACAGTTTTTTAGGATATTGATTTCACAACCCATTTAAAACCCATTACAAGTTTCCGTCAAGTTCGAGTTGATTCAGCTCTAATACCGTTATTTCATTGTGCCGTTTTTCTTTTAAAGAAATTTGAATTACTGATGCTTTGTCCGGTTTACAGAATGAATCTTCATACCATTCGTCGACAGTTTTACATTAAAAAGATTAACATTTGATTCTGGGTCTTACGGTTTTTTTGTTTGTTTGAAAAGTGAATGGTTACTTATAGATATGAAATGTTACAGAATAAGGACAGATAAGTAGCGGAGGAATTTGATTCAAGGGTGATGTGTCTGCCTGTTGAAAGGTTGTGTGGGATTAACGTATTGTAGAACGCAGCTAACCAATCAGAGAGCATGGATTTTCCTAGAAGATTTATAAATAAGCAATAACACACGACAGGGTGGGCTATATATATATATATATATATATATATATATATATATATATATATATATATATATATATATATATATATATATATATATATAGTATACATGATAATAGGTTTAATTATTTATAGAGACAGAAACCAATAGACTAGTCTATTTGGCCTCTACAGATTATGTAACATATGTTATTGTTTGTAAGCTTGTTATGAAACATGTTTAATGTAACAATATTTAGCTTAGATAGGGGAGACCGTGGCAATTGTACATTCATGTAATTCTAGTGGAGTGTTTTGTGATATAGGCCTATACTTATATTGCCCAGTTAATGGATCCATTATTTCTATTTATTTATTTATTTGTTTATTTTATCATTGTCACGTCTGGTATTTGTATTTACAATGAACACAAATGATACGTTGTGCTGTTGTTTCTTAGTAATGGCTAGGGTTGGGGCCAGTTGTGACTTGCTCAACGTCTGATCCCACTCTTACTTATCACACGCTAATCCAGTGTTGTTATGATATTAATAATAGTTAGTCTAATGTTTGTTTCTGTGATCAAACTTAAGCAAATATTCTTCCGCGGTTAACCCTTGATAACGATATTATTTTGGGAAAAGTTTCTAATAGATTTGGCAATACTTAACGATTACAGGTACCGGTTTATTTTCAATGTATACAATGTAGGTTCTTAAGAATACCACTTTTCTGTATGCCAAGAGAAGAGTGGTAAACAATTTTCAAAATAGTTGTTAACATAAGGGCAATTCGTTTGTTAATTATCTAATGAGTAATGAAATCTGTTTTCTCAAGCAACATCCAGTTTTAAAATTATTAAAGGCATTCCCACTCAAATCAGTAATACTGTAGTACGAACGCGTGGTCTTGTTTATTTGGTAGGTTACAGCAGCAGTTTTGAGTCAACAGTTTACATCAAGAAAACAGCCATAAAAAAAAATATTTAAAACAAACTTAAAAGACAAAATAATATTTTGCCATTATTTTACATGATATTTATCCATTGCTTGTTTGTGAAAACACAAATGTTTATGAAAATGAAGAAATGGGCTTCCTAACAACTACAGTTCTTATACAGCAATAACTGATGTGTGCATAACGTGATGCTTTTAGGCGAAACAAAAAGCATTAAAATGGGCTTGGCTTGTTGCTGAAACCATCTGTCATATTCATTCATATTTATTATAACAACTCGTATATGGACCTCAGTTTTCTCCCATAAATCGAAAAATATACATCTTTAATATTAGAAACTGAACTTGCGCATGTGCAAAAAAAAAAAAAAAAAAAAAAAAAAAAAAAGCCCGCATAAATATTTATGAATTAAAATAATATAAGCTATAGTTTCATGTTTGTTTCATGTTTACTGACAACCAGACACATAGGTAGTCATGCGCAACAATGTGGATTGAGTCAATATTTTATTGTAGTATTTACTATAAAATATTCGTATTTAACGAATACAGTAACGATGGTTGTCTGCATCTCAGATTCAAATACACGAACAGACTGAAGTCCCAGGATGAGTATATTAACGCATTTGAAAAAGTTCAATGGCTGGAAAAGTTTGGGATAGAGTTTCTGCGTTGTCTCTAAACAAAATGCCGATTTTAAGAACGCTGGAAAAAAATCCTAAATACTGTCAGATTAAAAAAAGTATTGCATTTTATGGCAGACAGTTTTTCATTTGTAGGCTATTTGGACTATTAAAAAAAAAAAAAAAAACAGAAGTTCGAAATATGTTTAACCATTGGTTGGAAATCTAAAAATGTATTATAAAAATAAAAAATAAAAATGTATTGTATAGACTAATTAGCAATACTGTTAATATGCATTGCATTACTAAATGAGTGGTACGACAAGTGTCTACACCTAGATTATTTATGGAAAGAGTTCGACTTATTGTCATTATCATTTATACAAAAATGTTTTATGCAGAAATACCCTCAATCATATAACTTCTGTAAACGGATACAATTTCATCTTTATCAGGCGAATTCATACTTAATTTAAATATTGTGCAAATGGACTGCAATTATTATATTACAAACAATATTGTTACATTGTTTTATCAAATCATTCTAGAGGCTTTAACTGTCAAAATCCATAAAAAAAGTATTTTTTCAAAATTAAAAAAGCTGTAGCCTTGTTTAATATCGGCCGGCCCATATTTTGTCTAACAATTGCTCACATCAGTTTGAAAACTGTTCTGTCCATTCGTGCAAATAAAATGACAATATGCATTAGCATGTGCCAGGAAAACAGACTGATTTCGTCATAAGACAACAAACGCTGTTGCTCAATTACACCAAATGCGCGGAAAATCACATTATAGTGAAATTCAAGAATAGGTTATATAATGTGTGTGTGTGTGTGTGTGTGTGTGTGTGTGTGTGTGTGTGTGTGTGTGTATATATATATATATATATATATATATATATATATATATATATATATATATATATATATATATATATATATATATAATGTATGTATATTTCCTGTTAAATTCAAATACTGGCTACTGGCTTTTTAAAAATAAATTTCAAGCTGCATATAAGCCATCTGTAGTATTTATCCCCACTGACTCGTGAGAAAGCTCAAAATCACTGCAAGAAAGGAAAAAACCCACATTTCAAAAACCACAAGCGTTTTAAAAAATGGAAAATGCATACAAGTAAACAACGGGATTGCATGCATGATCTATGGTCTAGGGAAGCTTTGGAGGTCCGCGGGATCACAAAAAACAACAGCAAAAAAAAGAATTCACAACAGATAAAGTTTATGATGAAGCATATAGTAAAGCAATTGGCATTTACGTTTGTTAAATTATCTATCTATCCATCTGTCTATCTGTCTATCTACCTATCTATTTAGCTATCGATCTATTTAGATCTTCAGCTATCTTTGTCTACATATAATTCTAGAGCAGTGTCTTTCAGTCTGTTTTCCTGCCTACAGGTCCGGTCGGCCATAATAATAATAATAATAATAATAATAATAATAATAATAATAATAATAATAATAATAATAATAATAGCACATGGACTGCAACATGCTAATATAATTATATACAAAGGGTATTCAAAATTTGTGCATACACTAAAACAAAATCGTGAGTCCTGCGCCATCTCTGTTTCGTTCATCAATTGTACGTTTTGTGTAAATCTCTGTGCATTTAACAGATGAACTGGAGGAACCTGTTGACGCCCGCTTGCTTTATTTCGGGTTTCTCTGTGTAATTAATGTGGAGCTCCGGAGAAAGGAGTCGGGCTCAAGGCAGTAAGCTAACACTTGGGCTCTGTGTGTGGTATCAGCGCTTAATGGAAAAAGCCTGCTTCCACTCATGTCAAAGCCAGTTACCAAGAGCAACCTATATACACATAAGCTCAGCCAACATCTCCTTTAACAGTTTTAGCTTTTATACTATTTGTTTTCGGCAAAGCTATTTGATTGCGTATTGATTGAAGTCCCATATACTATAAATTGCGTTTTTGTTCGCAATAATTCCTATTCATATTCAGAACGGTACTGAACAACATCAAAATAAATAAATAAATAAATATCACATGCAAAATTAATTGTGTTACATTATTGTGATAACCAAAAACATATATAAATGGGAAATACATTTAATCTAACTGTGTTTTTTTTCTCTTAGAGTTCCTAGAAATTTACACAGTTTGCCCTAGAGCATGCAGTCAGTAACATTTGAGAACTTTACCTTCGGCGTTTGGCGTGTGACTGTGTTGATTGGAACGTCTGAAGGAGGTTTGATAAATTGGGTAATTGCGTGTATTAGAGATGTCAAACAAAGAGGGGTCTGGTGCAGCAGCACCTCCTCCTAGATGACGAGTGGACAGAGGCCAGATATGGGAGGGATGTGGTCTCTGGTTGCTGCTGATTTCTCGGAGGCATATGGGGGGTCTAAAGGAAAGAAAGATTTACGAATTGATAGGTGGTCGAGTTTTGTTTGGCTGAGCAGCCTCTACGCGTTTCCTCTTCTTAAAGGATTAAGACGTGTGATGTCCACCAGGTGCTGTCTCAGAGATATTGAACTGCTATTGGAGTAAAAACGAAATACTAACCACACAGAAAAACATCTTACTGCAGAACTATACGGGTAAACATCGTGAGCCGCAAATATATTGCATTGGAGAGGAAGCTAGCGCGCGGCTATTTCCTTTTTGAGAACTCATCGCTCCTGGTTTAAATTGTGATAATTGCAAGTCGGGTTGAACAGCGGATGCTTTATTTTCTTTTTCCTTCTAGTGGAATAAATGTCCCGTGTTCAAGGGTTGATCAAAAAGCGTTTCGTCAATAGGGACCATTATTAATTTTTTTTTTTTTTTTTTTTTTTTTTTTTTTTTTTTTTTTTTTTTTGCCCTGCTAGGTATTTTTGCTAGCTAGGAAATGACAACCGAAACTTCCCGGCTGCAACTGGATTCACCAGCGCCTTTAAGATCGAGCCCGATTTCTGAAGTTCTTCATTCAGCACTGATGAACCAACAGTCCTCGGCAGTGGAGAGCGCAGCCTCCTCCAAAGGCAAAAAGGCGAATTCGGGGCTCAGACGCCCTGAAAAACCGCCGTATTCCTACATTGCCCTCATTGTGATGGCAATTCAGAGCTCACCAACAAAAAGGTTAACCCTCAGCGAGATCTACCAGTTTCTTCAGGTAAGATTTTCATTCTTCAGAGGTGCTTACCAGGGATGGAAGAATTCGGTTCGCCACAATCTGTCCTTGAACGAGTGCTTTATAAAACTACCAAAGGGGCTAGGCAGACCGGGTAAAGGACACTACTGGACCATTGACCCAGCCAGTGAATTTATGTTCGAGGAGGGATCATTCCGCCGCAGACCAAGAGGTTTCAGAAGAAAATGCCAGGCTTTAAAACCAATGTATCGGATGATGAACGGCCTTGGTTTTGGCACTTCATTATTACCCCAAAGCTTTGATTTCCAAGCTCCTTCTGCGTCATTGGCATGCCATACGAACAGCTACAACTTGGACATGATGAGCAATTCTATGGCAGGAGGCTATGATGGACTCGGCGGTGGCCACCATGTCCCTCATATGTCTCCCAGCCCCGGTTCTACTTACATGGCCAGTTGCCCAGTAACTTCTAATGGAGACTATGGCCCTGATAACAGCAGTAGTCCAGTACCTTCTTCCCCTGCAATGGCTAGTGCATTGGAATGCCATTCTCCATATGCAAGTACTTCTGCACACTGGGCATCTTCAGGAGGGTCTGCTTATATCAAACAGCAGACACTGGCAACTAGTAACCCTTCTTCATCCACTTTACATTCTAACATGTCTTCCTACACCCTGGAACAGAGTTACTTGCATCAAAATGCCAGAGAAACGGCAGATATTTCAGGTAAGGGTCAGTGTTTGCCTTTTCCACATATAATTAAAATAATGTAATTGTTTTCCCTTTACTTATAAATCATTTGTTACATTTCGTATTTAAAAAAAAAAAAAAGATAATTGATTAATTAGTTGAAATAGCATTTACGTTATTTACAAAAAATAGTTTATAGGTAAAACTATAAGCTAAAAAATTAAGTAGATGGCTCATCTAAGCTTTATGTCATTATGGTACTACACACAAACACACACAATTGATGACGATTTTTATATAATATATATATATATTTATTATATATATATATATATATTATATAATATATATATATAGAGAGAGAGAGAGAGAGAGAGAGAGAGAGAGAGAGAGAGAGAGAGAGAGAGAGAGAGAGAGAGAGAGAGAGAGAGAGAGAGAGAATACTTTGGTAAATTCCACTATGTGCTCCGTGCTATTAGAAAGCTTATAATTTTAGCAAAAGAGTCAAACCACACATTTAAAAAAAAAAAAAAAAAAAAAAAAAAAAAAAAACATCTTTATATATAGGCATAGCTATTTTGAGAATTGTTTTCATGAGGGTAATAAAGGAATTCTACATATATTACATTGCAAATCTCTAAAATATAACCTTTTAAATTATGAATAAACTACAAATGTATGCTTATTGAAGACGAATACAAAAATAATACATACATAATATATTAATATATGTCTAGAAATCAGAATTGTCCAAACATCCCTTTATTAAAACATGGGTCGCAGAGGGTATCTAAACAAAGACTGACTAGGCTGGATCACACTGAAGATGATTTTAGGCTGCTTAAACCTACAGGCGAGCTGGGCCCTATTACATTTTATGGGAATTTCAACAGCTTACATTACAAGCATCTACTGTATCTGTACGCAGTGATTCTGCTGCTGAATGACTGTCAGTCAATCAATATCACCACTGTCCTGTTTTCTTAAACTCCGGAGAGTCAATACAGACAGTATCAACATGTACATCTTCTTGCAAATGTTTTTACCGAATATTGGTATGAAATAAAATGGACACCAAGTATGTATTGTTTCACTGCTAAGTGAATTTTGTTTATGTAATTACCGGTATTTTTGTATTATTTGTAGTGTGAATAAAGTACAATTTGTACTGCTGGGGGTACATTACCCAACCAACACATTGTAGGGGTATAATAAATATTAAATTAGATTTCACGGAAATTACCATCCGATGAAGTTTATTACTGTTTGATAGATTCCCTGCCGTCAACATATATTTTTATTTACAGTGGTAGTTCAGTAATGTATGACGCTATTACATTCCGTGCAACGTGGTAGTTTTAAAAAAAGGGCTATTTTATTGTATTGTCATCATGGACTTTAACACTGTAAAATCAAATGCTTAAGAACTTTACATAAAACCTGTAGCAACATATTTTAAACACATTTTAGCGTTTAGTTATTTCAATAGCGTTTTAAACAACTTTAGTTTCAAAGTTTTGAATAAGATTCATATTTACCAGTGTATAGATTTTATAAATAATACAAATAATAATAAAACACACAACACAATCTGTATTTATATATATATATATATATATATATATATATATATATATATATATATAGTGCCCGGCAATTGTCAACCTAGCAGACATCAAACGTGGTCCCTACAAATAATGCCAAGGGATATTTATGTTTCGTTTTAAGACTCTCTAACATACAAGACAAAATTCATAATTATTTATGTTACTGTTTACACGTAGCAATAAATAGGATGAAAATGTGTTTACCACATGAACATTTATATTGAATTGGTTATCCGATTAAGTTAAATATTGCGTTATTATTATTATTATTATTATTATTATTATTATTATTATTATTATTATTATTATTATTATTACGTCTTAGTAATGTGTTATACGGTTTTATTTATTGTAGTCCAATGCATTGCATTCTCTATTATGTTAACCCATATGTCGTTTTCTACTTTTTCAGTGGGAATACCTCGGTACCAAACCCATTCGACGCCAGTTTGTGAAAGGAAAGATTTTGTTTTGAATTTCAACGGGATCTCTTCATTCCACCCATCAGCCACTAGCTCTTATTATCACCATCACCACCACCACCACCATCACCAGAGCGTATGCCAAGACATAAAGCCCTGCGTGAGGTGAATGCGCGAGCTCACCGTCGCAGACAGTTGTTCCCTTGACTGCCTCAGCAGGATACGAAAAAAAGAGATATCTGTGCCGAAGACAAACTGATGAATAAAGACTAATAAAACATCATTAAAACTGACACTTTTATTAGAGAGCGAACAACCACTTTTTTCTATCAATATTCCAAGGCGAATGAACGTTTTATTAGTATCGTCTTTTCAAAACCCCGAAAACTTCCTTTGACTGTTTTTGCAACTGAGCTATTGGACTACAATAGACAATGTGGATATCTATTGCAGCTAAGTTCTTGTCTGTAATCCTTATTATATTAATAGGATTTAAAATTGATATACACATCAACACCATAGTCTACCTTTTTTTTTATTATAATTTGTATTTGTAATAGTTCACATTAACCCTTTCAAGTAATACAGTATTAAGTAGATGTTATGTTGAAGTTAAAGAGCAAGAATCGCTAACCTTGTTAACCCTCTACAAACCACAGCAGTCAATACAATGTTAGCTAGCCATCGATATGTTCTTTTCTAACTATACTGTATATAGGCTTACTCGTTTTTGAGGTATATAGAATTTTTACTTCCAGTTACATTTTTTTGAAGGAAATTTTGTGGATGAATAAGGGAAGGCACAAGGGATACATTTAGGCTCACATACTTGTATTTTTGTTTTAATCATTAAACATTAACATATTTGCACTTATTGTATACTAGCTAAGTTTGCCACCATATTCTGATGTAAAGTCTTTCAATAAATATATATGTTTCAATTGTATATGCAGAATTAAGCTATGTAGATTTGCCTTAAGAATATGTTAATTTTAATTAATGTACATTCTAGCGTGTTTTTTGAAACCACCGGCAAAATGAAAGAAAGCTAACCTTATCCATACAGGCCAATATTAAACGAACAAAAAGAAAAGAAATGAAATACATTAATTTTCTTGCCTGAAGGTCGGCGTTTATACTGTAAGAACAGTAACCCCAAATATTACTCATTAAAGCTGCTGTACATGACAAGTTATTTGAATTTTAAGCTACCAAAGAGCGCACAGTAATGTCTGTTAGAAAAGTGTGTTCGGTTTATACCATATCTGTGTTGTTTAATGAAAGGAAACCCACTTTGGTTTAATTAATTTAACAGTGCTTTTTTTTTTTGCTTTTTTTTTTTTTTTTTTTTTTTTTTTAAAAAGCATTTTTTTTTTAAAAAGAATGCTATGATAAACCTACACCAAACAAATACATATTCCTAGTCAAACAAGTTACTGTTAATGTTACCAAAATACAATAAAAAAAAAACCAAACAAAAAATAAAACAAAATAAAAACACGTGGGCTTGGACTACTTCAAATGTCAAGTGATTTTTTTTTTTTTTTTTTTTTTTGTCACTGCCGATTTTAAAACAGAAACTACTGATATTCATGGAAAATTAAAAAAATAGCCTTTAGCTAAACTCTAGTCATTATAAAAACCTATTAAACAGAAAAAGCATGTGTTATAATTAGGAACGAAAAGTATTATTTTTCCAACACAACTGGTTTTGTAACACAATGATCACCGTGGATGTTTTATTTAGCAATCCCCTTTCCGCCGTATTGTTCATATGAGGGTCAATAAATATTTCCAGTCTGCATGGCCGGATTAACGCATGAGTTTTAGGGGCTGCAGCCCAGGGCCTCTGATTTTGAGGGGCCCCAAACAATATATATATATATATATATATATATATATATATATATATATATATATATATATATATATATATACGAATAAGTTGCGTGTGACTGTATAGACCGTAACAACATGCCCATTCTACCTAGTCGTATTGCCTTTGAGGAGACGGAACTGCCTGATCATACTATCAAGTCACGTGTCATTTTAATCGGGTGTACTACAGCGCTAACGTGACGCAGATCAGATGCCAACCTGTAATGTCTGACAAAGCAGCACTTCGAAAGTATGAGAGTGACACTGAAAAGCAGAAACACAAATACAGCGTCATCGCGAGGAAGATGAAACAATACTCCAACGCTGACACGCTATTTTAATACAATACCAACAAATGTATGTGCAGGTAACAGTACTTCAGAAAATACATTGGAGAGAAATCAACAAGAGGCAACGACCCAGGTTTGTACGGATTACAGTGGTTTAATCACCATGGAAAAATAACAATAAGTCTTACCTTTTTCTCACCGTGTTTTGGTAGTAGTTAAGGGTTGTGTGTATTTCCATGTAGTTTTCTTTTCGACGGAGAAATTCCCTTTCCAAATGCAAATAAACAAATTCATATTAAAATATCGGAGGCAGCATGTTGCCTGAGTTCCAATTGGCCTTGTTCGACTTAGTGATATCATACAGCTTTCTTAAACCAGGTTTTCAGAGTTTTTAGGTTGTCTTAAAACACAGCCTGCCTCATTTGGTCTCCCAAAAAACAAACAAACAAAAACAAAACAAAAAAAAAATCTGCTGATACTGCTGACACAAATTATATATATATATATATATATATATATATATATATATATATATATATATAAACAACGTTTGCAACGTATTCTTTAAGAATTGCGGCATAATAATCAATTTGTTAACAAACCGACGTTTATATAGTATATATCATATATATAATATTATTATATATATTATATATTTATAATATATCAATGGTCATATAATATATATTAGGTATATATTAGTAAGTAATGATATATTACCCATTATATTATCAATATATATGATATATCAGGTTGGATCATATTTTGCTAGTAGCATATTACCATTATTTTAAATAGATGCATACAATTTGGTTTGTTATAACCTTTCTGTGAAAAGAATAAATAACCACTCTAAAATGTAATGCTTAATAATAAGCCATTTTTTTCCATTATTCAGAATAAGTTGAAGTTATTGACTTGATTCGATGATTGTGCCAGAATTCCAACTACCACTTTCTGTGATAAGGTTTATTATTGTAAAGTTATAATATAGATATACAAGTAGAACACAATATGTTTTCTTGTTTCTGGGAAAATCAACAGATTAACACATGTACTAAAATGACCTACAGCAAAACCCTGTTGTGCACAATAAAAAAATAAAGAAACAAGCACACAAATCTTTTTATAAAGAACAAAATGACTACACAAGTTGTGTTTCAGAACAATGTTGTTTATGTCCATATGAATGCTGCATAAACCTGCATCTGCCTAAACTTCATGAATGGCTTCTTTCTATTCAATGGGTTACAACAAATATGGGAAAGGGGCTTTGTTAGTCCTGCTGCTTGGATTGCCTGTAAACTACAGGACTACATAGAAACCTTCGTTTTCATAATTACATCAAGGGCACTTCTGTCTCTTTTTCTTCAGCCTGACGCACTTTTAATGTCCCAGCTGCAAACTTTGCTTTAACTACAATGTGTTTACATTCTTGTTAAATACGAGCCTATGGTTGTGTATAATTTATCACAAACACTTAAATACAACCTGTTTACTTACGAGAGAAAGAAAGTTGTTTGTGTAAGTTAAAGCGCCATCTGGTGATGATTTCCAGAAATCAGTGATTTCCAGTGAGTTGCAGAAATATTTGACATAGCACATAACAAAGTTGGAGTCATATAAATTTAACAGTGGAACTAATGAACTCGAAGGACAAGAACAAAAATACAAACAAACAAACAAAAAAATACCTCCCTGTCCAATATGAATTTCAGAGAATAAAAATAACAAGTAAATTAGATGTTTTCATAATTATGTCAGCATTGGCTAATAATAATAATAATAATAATAATAATAATAAATAATAATAATAATAATAATAGGAATATACTACCCCAAAGTGTGCATGATAAGCCTCTAATCTCAAGGGGACTTCTGATGGCAAGATAAATGATGAGATTGAAGGTTATAATTAGTTGTAGCCATTTACAATAGCTTGAAAAAGTAGCACATAGGGAGTAGGGAAGTGCTCGTCAACATAGCATATTCATTCCCTTTTTTTATGTTTTTTTTTTTTTTTTTTTGCAACTAAACTTACTTTTTGTAAAGTCCATTTGGTTACATAAATTCATAGGGCCGCATTCACGAAGCAGTGTTAACGTGTTTTGCGAGCAGTAAGACCCTTTTTTTTCGTGGCTTTGTACACCTGCTGTATTCACTAACCGGTGGCAAATAACCCAGCGCCTGGAAAAAGTACTGCGTTCGATTCATTTAAATGCAATGAATAATGTTAATGTGTGTATGTAACAGGGGCGGGGTAACAGAGCCAAACCAGTATAGGATCATGAACAGCTATAGCTGGGGCAACAACGGTCAGACTAAACCACCACCACACCATGCAGTAATCTGACTATGCCAGCTCTATAAAGAAAGAGCAACTCAAATTTAATGTTTGCCAATTTTGCCCTAGTTTAACACCACAGGTTCATTTTTTGGGAAAGAACAATGCATGAACCACAAGAAAAGCAGAGAGCAAGCAATGGAGTTCAATGTTTTTGTTCATAAAGGTAAAATATACTTTTCGCATTTACAAAAATAGTATATATGAAACTGATCCTTTTCTTCAGGGCTTTGTAAAAACAGAGGCATATTAGTTACCAGCTACACAAATTAGACGCCATCATTCACAAGCTAGCATCACAGTTTGTAAAGCACTGAAGGGCACCTAAACAGAATAAAACAATCCAGTTACATTGATGAATTGGAGATATGGTTGAGGACAGTCAACAAAATGCATTCAAATCAAAATAACTCAGTGCTTCAGCTAAACGCAACCTAACGAGTCCTTAGTCTCACCACCAGTGGAGTTCAGTGTTGTGTCCTATGATAATTCATTATTTAGTTTCAACAGTAGATGATGCTGTTTTATGCTGTTATATATATATATATATATATATATATATATATATATATATATATATATATATATATATCATATATATATACACACACACACACACATATGCATGCTTAGAAAATACTGTGAGGAGTTGAATAAGATGACATAGTAATAAAGACATTAAAATTATACTGCTTCCTGCTTTAATCTACTACCAAACACCACAAATTGGCGAAGAGGCTGACCGCTGCTACTCTTCCCTTACCTGCTCCCCTTTCTGCCTTGCCTGGGAGAACTTACAATTCAGTTTAAAATATGGAAGAAAATGTTTGAAAACCACTTGCTAATGATTGATGCAGCTGAAGCCGCATGGCCTGAAGTACGATGTCATGCTGTTTTACTTCACTGTCTGGGAACTGAAGGACAACAGATTTTCTACACGCTACCTGATACAGGTGTAACTTACGATTCTGCTGTGACTGCTTTAGAGAAGCACTTTAGTCAGAAAATTATCGTGGATGCTGAACGCCTTAAATTTCACAAGCATGCTCAAAGGCCTTACGAAACCATAACCCAGTACACTGCGGCCTTGCGTCAGTTAACTGCACCCTGTGACTTTGGGGATATGGAGGATGAAATGTTAAGTAATCAACTTGTGGAACTTTCTTCAAATTACAGAATAATGGAAAGGTTTCTGTTGGAGCCAAACTTACCTTAGAGAAAGCTGTGGAGATGGCCTGCTAAATTGAGTCAGCAATTCAAAACGCCAGTTTGCTAAAAAAAATTGGACTCGGTTCCAGTGCAAACGTTCCATGCCAGACATTCAAATAAACCTACAAGTCAGTGAGATAAGCACACATCTACAGCCTCAACTAAACCTAAAGGCGCAGATTTTCCAGCTAAGCAAAACTGCCATTCCTGCTATTGGTGTGGTTCTTCAACTCACCTGGCAATTGCTTCCACCTGCCCTGCTTCGAAAGTTAAATGCAGTAACTGCGGCAAAATGGGACATTTCGTGAAAGTGTGTCGCTCTGCTAACAAACGTGGTACCTGAAATTCTTGTTTCCGAACCTAAAGGACTTATTTCTGGTTGGATGTTTGTCTGCCCTTGCTACCTTTTACATCGTTAGCTCTGGATCGCCTTTACTGGGCATGGACTTGATCAAAGCTTTACGGTGCCTGTGGAAGTGTGCCCTGCGCCTATGAATATTTTTTGTGTTATATGTTATATGTATGGTGTTAATGTTGGTGTATTATAGTTGGTACACAGTATATAATATAGGTTATAAACACAAGTGTTTAAAATGTATGTCTAATTAATATTGTAAGCGATTGTCTGATTAAAAATGGAAAAGACAATGTAAACTAAATGAATAGCAAACCTAGTAATTACGTCTTGTTTGGATGAGACCGTACTGGGGGGCATTAGGACCCAGTAGAGGTTACTGGAGTCAGGAACCAATGCCAGGTTTAGTCAGTGGAGTAATTAGTGGATTAATTAGTTAGGTTTAAAAGTGTGTGAGTGTGTATGTGTGTTTCAGTGTGGGTGATGGTAGGAGTTTGGTTGGGAGAGTTGGAGAGTAAGCTGATTATTGTGTGTATTGTGGAAACGGGACAACAAACTATTGGAAAGGTATTTGGATTACGATTTGGATTGTGAATTGGTTTTGGCAACGAGCGAACAGGCTTAGCCTGCCTCGTTATTAGTTAGAGAAAATACTGTTTAGATAGGGCCCGAGAAAGGGTTATCATTGTTTATTTTCTTTTTATTGTAAATAATAAACACATGCTACAGCATTTCCTGGCATCCTGTGTCTAAAATGTTTATTTGAAGAAGGAAAATTTGTGACCAGCGGGCAATCCCTCACAATATATATAGGCATCCTTAGAAAATACTGTGAGGCGTTGAATAAGATGGCGTAGCAATAAAGACGTTAAAAATGTTAAAATTAAAACTGTTAAAATTATACTGCTTGCTTCCTGCTTTAATCTACTACTAAAAATCACATTCAGATACATTTATCAAGTATTTCATTGTCACAGGTAATCCCATTCTCACAGCTATCAAAGAAAGGAAATGGATTTTCATTTTACAGGCTAAATAATCACAGGAGCCATTCTAGCTCCCCTACCCCTCACTACAGGCAGAGCCAGTGCCGGACTAAGAATGTAGCAGCAGTGGTAACACATGAGCTACAATTGCTCTGTGCAGATACACTCCACTGCCAGTATACGCTACAGTTTGTAAACTTCACGCAAAGTACCAGTTTCTGAAAACCCTACCGCCTCTCCTACTTCCCAGCCCGGTATCAATGCTCACACAAACTGCTCATTATCCTGAACGTCCCCCCAGCCCTCTACTTGTTCTTAATGAAGCTTTATAAAGTTTTCAGCTACAAACAAATGGACAAATTAATCAATTACAACGCTATTACCTTACACGCATTCACACATGCTTTAAAAACATAAATAAATAAATAAATAAATAAATAAATATAAAATAATCAAAGTTCAGTAGAAAAACGACACATCTTAAATTATAAATACAAAATAAAGTTAAAAAAAAAAAAAAAAAAACTAAACTCTATTATGTGGAAATGTATGCAAATTACATTAAAAAATACAGCAAGGGAGGTATTTGATATGCAAACCATAGGCCTATTCACTATAGGGCACTAATTTTACTAGGTGCCCCAGCGTGTGTTAAAAGTACCGCTTATTGAAACCTAGCGGAGTCACATCCAGCAGAAAAGCTGCACAGGACAGGAAGAAGAAGAGTCAGGAAGAAAGTATTTTGGACCAGCCAGACTTTGCTAGGGCTATGGGAGGAGGTCATAACCATATACAGGTTGTGCACAGGTCATACTAGCCTTATGTAGGGCCCTGGAAAATTCATGATATCACCTCTACTTTTAATTTCATGCATTTGGTTGCTACGGCAACTGGCTCAAACAAATACCGGCTTCGTGATTGGTGAATTCCTCATACTGTTCAATGACATTATCATGCGAGTCAGAGGCGGGAAGTTTAAAATGGTTGCTTAGATATTGTTGATTTATTAGCTTGCAGTGTACAATTAACATAAAAAATGCAGACAGCTGACAAAAAAAGCTAAATTAATTTCATAGAAGATTGCAGAAAGGGGACATGGCATGCAGATGGTGGGATTCTGTTTTGCTCAACTTGTAATGTGTCATTGGATCATCTAAGAAAAAGTACCATCTTGACAGGGCAGTACACAAAAACAAGAAAATCAAACTTGAAGTTCAGGGTAAACAATTACAGAGCAAGCAAGTCACAATCACAAGATTGTTTTTAAAGAGCACAGAAAGTGGAGAAACACATAATGTCAACACTTTTGAATTAGTGGAAGCCTTTGTGCAGAGAACATACCAATACAATGGCTGGTCAGTGAAATATTACAAAGTTTTCTAAAACTGAATTTTAGAGGTGTGCCTTGCAGTGACACACAGACAACACTAGCTCACTAAAGTGTATGAAGCAACAGGAAGAATATTTAAATGGCAAAATGATTGATTCTGAATCTGTTTGCGTTGTGTGCGACAAGGACCCTGATGAGCAAGGCAACTGTTTTGTACATTATTTCCATCCCACAGATCTTTACAACTGCTAATTCAGAGGAATTGCTTGCTTCGTAGCTCCTACTTGACTAACCACACAAAAGTAGGTCAGGATAGCATTAAGACGCTTGTGGAGAATGACATTGATTTCAATTATGTGTCTGCCTTGGTAATAATAGACAATATAACAGGGAGAAACACTAGCTGTTTACGTCTATGCTTAGTGTGGCAAAGTGCCCCGCCCCGTACTATTTATTTGTGTTTTATGTTTTATGTAGTGTGTTAATGTTGGTATGTATAGTCATTGGTACACATTATATAAATGGGTCTGTGTAGAATGTATATTTGTATTTAGGCATGAGGTTTGCACAACACTTCACGTGCAGGTAAAATGTAATAATATGTGAGTATGGGAAATTGCACTAACTTAATTCACGTGCAGTTGTAACGAGACTCCAATCGAGTCTCGGCACAGCTGCATAAAAGCAGCATGTTTTCACTCACTCGGGGTTGTGTGTTCGGTGAGTGGAGAATGGGTGTGGCGAGGAGAGAATGAAAAACTAAAGTAAAGTAAATAACTGTTTTGACTCACCGTGTTTGTCTGTTAGTCCTCTGTTTGGTTAAGTGTTGGTCCATTTTATTTGTCTGTTTATTTTGGCATCAAGTGCTGTGTGCTGTTTTTGTTTAAATCTTTTATTTGTTTTGCAATAAACTGGCACAAGCAAACACATTTAACATATCACTCGCAGTGCTGTGTGTTATCTTCTAGTCTGACGTCACCACTGAAGCCAACCTGTCACATTAGTCACATACAATGTTTTTAGGCTTCCAAACCTAAGTCACGTGGTTTGGCAGCCATATTGGATTTTTTCAAGAATTTTGAACAATATAAAAAAGTCGTCTTCTTTGATATGCCGATTGAAACGAAACTTTGTACACATAGCCTTGACAAGATTGTCTATCAAGTTTGTTCAAGGCAAGTTGCTATATAAAAAAAAAACGTGGCTGCCGCAAGCCAATCAATTTTCAGCTATGGTCAATTTGCACATATTTGCATGTATTGCAGTGTTTATGTAAGGTAGAATGTTGTAGATACATGAATCGTTACTCAATAGTGGAAGCATATGGGAATTAATGTATACTGTATTTTAAAAAAAATACATTGATCTTTACCTTTGACCTCTCATTAAGGTCAAATGTAGAACTAGCTTTTAACTCCTTACAGAGTGTAGATAGGTTCATGGTTATTATGGAACACAGATAGGAACCAATATATGCTCTATTCAAAAGTAACCTTCATCATGACCTTTGATCTCTGCTTAAGGTCAAATGTAAAACTAGCTTATATGTCTTTATGGAGTGTAGATAGTGTCATGGTTACTATGGAACATATATAGGAACCCATACATGTTCAATCAAAAAAGTGCCCTTGCCCGTGACCTTTGACCTCTGCTAAAGATCAAATGCAAAACTTGCTTATAACAGCTATGAGAGTGCAGACAGTGCCATATTTACTGTAGAACACACATATGAACCCACATGTGCTCTATCAACAAGTGGGAGCGTCAGCTGAGAGCATCTCTTCCACATCCTACCTATAGGTTGGACATATTTAATAATACATTAATAATACAATAATGTTAATACATTATCTCATCAATAAATGCCAAACAGGATAAAGCCTCTTTATACTGTAAAAGGGACCTCAATCAGATCGCCGCATAATCTTCTTTATTCAAGACTGAATAGATTAATTTCTTTAAGCATGTCTGCATATGACATGCCTTTTAAACCTGGAATAATTCTGGTCGCTCCTCTTTGCAAATTTTAGAGCAGCATTATCCTTTTTGTAGTGAGGTGACCAGAACTGAACACAATATTCTAGATGAGGTCTTACTAATGCATTGTAAAGTTTTAACATTACTTCCCTTGATTTAAATTCAGTACTTTTGACTATATATCCAAGCATCTTGTTGGCCTTTTTTATAGCTTCCCCACATTGTCTAGATGAAGACATTTCTATGTCAACCTAAACTCCTAGGCCTTTTTCATAGATTCCATCTTAAATTTCAGTATCTCCCATATGATATTTATAATGCACATTTTTATTGTCGGCGTGGGTATGTATTGCTTGAGCTCTTTATACCAGAACTGCCGGTAGGCCCCTTCCTGGGATGATACACACCGAAAGGATAAAACTATCATCCAAAGGAAGCCATTTCTCTTTTTCCTTCTCAAGATGGCACTGTAAGACCTCTGTGTTGAGCTGAGCATGTGGCTAGAACAGAGCTTCTTGAGTCTAATCGAGTTGATTGTATTTCCCTTGCATTTGTGCTGCAAGCTGGCTCGCCACTTTCCTGGACTCAACGACTTTGAAAAAGACCAAGCCTTTTTGTCTTTCTGTCTTTCGGCGGCCTTCGCTCTTGCATGGTAGGCCACTCTTTGTATTTGTCTGTCGTGTGTGAGTGACTGCCGGTGCAGTCATCTGCAAGTGGTTTTCTATTCTTCCTGTGAGTACACAGTTCCTCCACGGGGCTAGGCCTTGCCGTATCCCCTCTGTTGAGTGACTCTTCCAGCTGCGCTCTCCTCCATGGGGCTAAGCCTTGTCGCATCCCTGCTGTCGAGTAGACCCTGTCGGATGTGTAGGCTCCCCCACTTCGGTGAGTCGGGCCTTGTAAACAAACAGCCGCCATTCATCTCGTAGACCCCATCTTCCACGGACAGGGGTACTCAAGGTATTTTCTGGTAACCAAAAAGGCGAGTTAGACCTGAGGCTCCTCAACGGGTTCTTAAAAGAAAGGAGGTTTCAACTGCTGACACACCGTCACATCCTCCAGTCCATCCACCACCGTGGACTTACGGGACGCGTACGTTCATGTTCCCATTCATCCAGAGCACAGAAAGTATTGCTACTTCTCTTTTCAAGGAAGTGTTTATGAGTTTGCTATGCTGCCATTCGGCCTCTCCCTTGCTCCACATGTGTTTTCAATGTGTGTGGACGCTATCTTGGCTCCCTTGCAGCTGCAGGGGATCAGAGTAATAAACTATCTCGATGACTGATTGATCTGTTCTCAGTCACAAGAGGATTTGTACTGCGGCTAGCTGGGCTATGCCGCTTACTTTCTCCAGGTTCTACCATCTTAACTATTTGCGGTCCTATGTTGGACCCTGTCTGACATCATCAAAAAGATGTAAAGCACAGGTCTCTAGTTGTTTTTTTTTTTTTTCCAGTAAAAGCCGTGAAAACCTTTCAATGGCCAAGTGACCAATAGGAGCCAAATAAAGTAAAAAAAAAAGAGCGTATCTGATAGCCCCATGCACCACAGAGATAACATGGACATAAACAAACAGAGGAGAGGATTTATCAGTATACACAGCTATAGAGGTATGTTCACATCTATATAAGTTAATGTGATAGATCTAGCCTTGCCTTCTGAGGGCCTTGAGGGTGTAAGTTCCCACTACTAACCTCTGGGTTAGACAGTGTTGTGCGTCCCTCATATGCAGCCGTTCCTTCTCCCTCGCGACGGCTCTGGTATACATTATCCCATATGTAATATCTTGGTGGTAGTCTTCGAATTGAAAGGGAACGTTAGGTTACTTACCGTAACCCTGGTTCACTGAAAGAGAAGACCACCACCAACCGTGAGGTCGCATCAGTCGTCCTCACAGGTTCGATGGAAAAGGAAAAATGGCTTCCTTTGGATGATAGTTTTATTCACTCAGTGGGTGTGACCGAGTGCATCATCCCAGGAAGGGGCCTACCGGCAGCTCTGGTATAGAGAGCTCAACAATACCTACCTAATGAGCAGGCATATCCCATATGTAATGTCATTGGTGGTCATCTTCTCTTTCAGGGAACCAGGGTTACGGTAAAATAACCTAACGTTCTGAATGCTGTCTTTGAATGACCTTTGCTGCTGCAACAGTGTTTGCCACTCCTATTTTTGTGTCATCTGTAAATTTAACAAGTTTGCTTACTATACCAGAATCTAAGTCATTAATATAGATTATGATTAGCAGAGGACCGAATACTGATCTTTGTGGTGCTTCACTGGTTACTTTGCTCCATTTTGAGGTTTCTCCTCTAATCAGTACTTTTTGTTTTTTACATGTTAACCACTCCCTAATTCATGTGCATGCATTTCCTTGAATCCCTACTGCGTTCAGTTTGAGAATTAATCTTTTATGTGGGACTTTTGTCAAAAGCTTTCTGGAAATCTAAATAAACCATGTCATATGCTTTACAGTTATCCATTGTCTATGTTGCATCCTCAAAAAAGTCAAGCAGGTTAGTTAGACATGATCTCCCTTTCCTAAAACCACGCTGACTGTCTCCCAGGATACTGCTACCATATAGATTTTTTTTGGATCTTATTATAGTTTCAATAAGTTTATATATAACAGGACACGGTTTTGTCTCCCTTTTTGTGGATCGGTATTACATTTGCAATTCTCCAGTCTGTTGGTACAACCCCTGAGTCAAGAAACTGTTGCATGATCTTGGTTAGCGGTTTGTAAATAACTTCTTTCATTTCTTTGAGTACTATTGGGAGGATCTCATCCAGCCCAGGGGATTTGTTTATTTTAAGAGCGCCTAGTCACTTTAAAACTTCTGCCTCTGTTATGCTATATTTATTTAAAACTGGATAGGAACAGATTGACATGTGGGGCATGTTGCCCGTATCCTCCTTTGTAAAAACTTGTGAAAAGTAATAATTTAATATATTTGCTTTTTTTTTTTTCTCTGAATATTTTTTTTTAATTGATGCCTTTTAAACCATTTTGGCAATTTTGTTTTAGATTTAGATTTGTCTACTTTTGGGATATAATTATTTTGTGCCTCTAGTACTACATTTTTGTATATTTTCAGGTGCGAAACCTGAGATCTGCAGCTGCTGGGCTCTTAACTGTGCCAAAATCTAGGCCTCGGTCTGTGGGAGAGAGGGCCTTCAGTTGCTATTCACCCAAGCTCTGGAATGCTCTCCCACAGAAAATAAAAGATTCAAATACTGTTATATTTTCAAAAAGCACCTAAAAAGATTTTTTTTTTTTTTAAATGGCATTTGAGTCTGTGTAGGGCTGGCTGTATGTGTTGTACAGTACTGGTGCTGTGTGTCCTTTGTTTCTGGGATAAACTTGTTTTGTGTCCTTGTTTTAATGTGTAACCTGCTTCGTGCCCATTGTGAGGGTAAATGCTGCTGTGACAATTTAAAAAAAAAATATCTCACTGTGTATTGTTTTAAACTGTAAAGTGCTTTGAGGTGTATTGTATGAATTGCGCTATAAAAAAAATAAAGATTATTATGTTATTTTTAAAAAAAAACAGCCATGCTTTTTCCGTGGATGTTTTCTCTGTTTTACTTCAATCTACTTCTGTTAGTCTCTGTTTCATTCCTTCATAGTTTGCCTTCCTAAAAGTGTAAACCTTAGCTTTAGTCATTACTTAAAGTTTAAAAGCTTAAGGGGTTTAAAAAGCACTTCAAATGAGACAATGTTGTGGTCTGAGTTTGCCAATGGTTCTCTGATCTCTGTTTTAGTTATTCTGACTTAGTTATTTGAAAAGACTAAATCAAGGCATGCCACCCCTCTAGTCGGTGCCTTGACAAATTGCGGTAGAATGCAGTCATTTGTCATTTCCACCATTTCAATTTTGTCTGTCGTTCGCCCAACTGGGTTTTCCCATTTTATATGGGCAAGTTGAAATCCCCCATTGATATGTCTTCTTCTTTGCTGCATGCATTTCTAATGTCATTGTATAACAGATTATTTTGCTCAGTGCCTGAATTTGGTTGTCTATAGCATGCCCCTATTATTATGCCCTGTGACAGGATTACACTGGGTGGTGACGTCAGGCCAGATGCAGCAAGAAAACAAAGGCAAGGTAACTGCAGTTCAAAGGCGCAGCGCACGCAGTTTATTAAACAACAAAAATAAATAAAATATTTAAACAAAAACACTTGCTCACAGAGCACAAATAAAAGAGGTAAACAAAAACAAATCTCGTTACACAAACAAGTCAGGCTGGGCAATCGCCTTCACTGTTCCTATATGTTTATTTAGTTTTTAAATTAATCTCTCCTTGCTCGCTTTCGTTCCGCCTCTCGAATACCCCAGCCAGAGTGCAGAGAGCTGCAGGTTTATGTACAGGTGACCATCTCCCGACTTAGCAACAAATTAATCACTTAATTCAGGAGATGGCCACCTTCTGCATAAGATTGGCAGAGGACGAGTTTACTAACCTCGCCTCTGCCAGAACACATTTCAACATAAACAAAACAATAACAAAATAAACGCATGCACAACTACGCCATCATAACAATAAGAAAAACAATAAATAAATCATAATACATAAATACAAAATAACACACGGAGACACAGGAGCGGAGGGGGAGACCCTGTTCTCAAAATAACCAAACAAATACATGTACAGCGCTCCTCACCCTGCTATATATCCCCCTCCTTGTACAAAGCACACATGGACCCCACTGCCACCTCCCCCCTCAGTCTCAAAGTCCCGAAGAAGGGCCTGGAATAATCCATGGGGGTGACTGTGGTGGGAGGTCCTCCTCCTCCCATGTCTTCCTGGCTGGAAGCTCCCTCTTCCGGGGCTCCAGCCATACTGCAAATGGGGGGGGGGGGGGGGGGGGGGGAGCTGTCTCCTGACCTCTCCCCCCTTCTTTGTAGCCGGCAGCCCCCTTTTCTGAGGCGCCAGCCCCGGTGCTTCTGCGGCTTTAGCAGCAACCCCAGGTGAAGCAAGACCGGCAGTGACCCCGTGAGACGCAAGCCAGACAGCAGCCCCATGCGAAGCAGAGCCGGCAGTGACCCCAGACGAAGCATGCCAGCAGCGACCCCAGGTGAAGCAGATCCCTCAGCAACCCTAGGAGAAGCAATGGAGGCACATGCATCCCCAGGTGAAGCGGGACCCTCGGCAACTCCAGGCGAATCAGGACCCTCGGCAACCCTAGGGGATATAAAAGAGACATATACAGGTCCAGGCGATGCAGAGCAGCAGGCAACCCCAGGCGATGTGGAGCAGCAGGCAGCACCAGGCATCCAGGCATGGCATCCCTGGATGCAATTGCAGGAGGGAAGCCAGGTCTAGCTGTGGTGTTGGGTATGGCCCTCTCCTCAGCGACCCAGCAGTTTTCCCCCTTGCTCTGCTCAGCAGTCTATGCAAAGGGGGCTGCGGACCGCCAGCCTTTTATCCTGGTCCGTCCTGTCATGTAGGGAGAGGCAGCTCCTCCCCTTCTGGCGTCGAAGGCGGCATGGGCTCCCCCCTTTCTGGCTGCAGTGGGGGAACCAGCAGGCATGTTCTCTCTGCTGGTGGAGGTGGGAGCGACAAGTAGTCCTCCCACTGTGGTGGAGGTGCAACCATCAGGTATTCTCCCTCTGATGGTGGAGGTGGTAGCAGTATGCAGTCCTCCCACAGTGGCAGAGGTAGAACCAGCAGGTATTCTCCCTCTGCTGGTGGAGAAGGGAGCAACAAGCAGTCCTCCCACTGCGGTGGAGGCGGAAACAGTAAGTATTCTCCCTCTGCTAGTGGGTACCTGGGCTGTGGATGTTCGGCCTTCCCCCTCTTGGGCTGTGGATGCACCAACTCACTCCTCTTGGGCTGTGGATGCACCGACTCCCCCCTCTTGGGCTGTGGATGTTCTGGCTCCTCCCACTCAGGCGCAGGACGTCTCCCATCCTCTTTCCTCACTCCACATGTAATAATAATTTAAAAAAAAAAAATGAAAAAAAACTCCAGTACCTTTTCTGCAGTACCTTTTCCGGCCTGAGTACAGGAGGCGCTGGTGATCCTACTTCAGACATCACGTGTGACAGGCTGGAAGAAAACAAAGGCAAGGTAACTGCAGCGCACGCTGTTTATTAAACGTGTGTTCCCCTATGTGTCTCTCTGGCTTTCTTGTCCTTTTAATGATTCCTTGGAAATGCCATTAACTCTTTGCAGTCCATTTATTCAGCCCTTGTCAGGCGTGTCAGGTCCAATTTATTTTCACATGCGCTGTTTATTTTACATGCACTGTTTAATATATATATATATATATATATATATATATATATTCAGAGTAAAACAGGTGTTAAAGGCATTGAAACGCAAAAGGACACTCAGTACTGTTTCTCCAGCCAAGCCCCACCCCGTTCGCTGTATTTTTCACATACCTCTTTATAGACATGTATACTGATAAATTATCTTGATCACTTGTTTTATCACTAAACTCCTTAATAATGCGATCCAAGTCATTATTTTATTACTATAACATCTCAGAAAGCTCTGGAAATGTCAATAATATTCTTTGAGTGCTAGATGCAGAAGCAGCTACCTCCTTTGTTATGTCCATGTTTCATTCAGCTCCTATCAGTCTCACTTGGCCGCCTTGGCTTTTTACAGAGAAAAAATTACTATGCTTTTTGATGATGTTGCAGAGGGTCCGACATCGGACTGGAAAGGGAAAATTGTGATTAAAGGTTAAAGAGCTTCCAAATTGAGCTCTGTTACCTGTCTCTTCATCCTGAACCACACTTAGAAAGAATGCTCCATTGTTGTTAGAGTGTGGGGATGAATGAAGATGATGCGGCTATGCCAGAAGAGGCCAAAAATCCCACAAAAGGGACCTCGCCACTTCCCTGGGATGGGAACATGGCAGATGGGCAACCGCCAGCCGCAGGAAGGAAGACTTGCTCCCCGGTACCCAGAGCAGTGAAGACGGCAGGAACCCTCTGCCGTCGCTCTCCTTCAGGGTGGACAGTAGGCTCCAGCTGAGAGGCATAAGTGCAGTGACTATGCCGGATGGGTAAGCGGCATTCCCGAGCTCCAAGGCAGTTGGGGGAAGCCTTTTTCAAGATGCCAGCCCAGTCCAGTTGGCCCATCCAAGATCCATAACCCAAGCCCTGGAGAAGGCCGAGGAGATGGAGGAGACTAGGGCCCGTCGAGGCAGTCAGGGCGAAGACCTTACCGGATCAGTCGAGAGCAACGGGGAGCAAGAGGAAGAGGTCACTGCACCTCGCAATCCGTGGTGTTAACCCTGCCTCACAAACCACAGTCCTGCCACCAGCGCCGTCAACCCTTCTCCAGTTCACACTCACATCCAAGCACCGGAAATGCCAGCGGCTCAGTCTAAAGGAGGAACTGCTGACCCGCATTCCCGTATCCTCTGGTCCGCCTTCGAGGGGGTGATAGCAGAACTGTGGAAACAATTGCACCAGCCTGGACACCAACAAGCACCAGCAACTCTGGGGGCTCCTGCTAGAGTTCAGGGACATCTTCTCCACCAGACCATGGGACTGCAGCTGCACCGGACAAATCCAACACAACATCGACACTGGCACTACGGCCTCCATCTGTGCCAGTTCGATATTAACTGTGCAATGCTACTTTTGAGCGCCTGATGGAAAAGGTCCAGGTGGGTGTGCCCCAGGCTGCCTGTGTGGTCTACCTAGATGACCTCATGGTGCATGCTCCCACCTTCCGATGAGCCATGAGTAAGCTTCATACTGTCTTCTCCAGAGTATGGCAAGCCTAGCTCAAACTTCATCTGGGAAAGTGTCACCTGCTGCAGCAAGAGACCACCTTCCTGGGGCAAGTCCTTGGAGCTGATGGAATCACCACCGACCCCGACAAGGTGAAGACGGTGCAGGAGTGGCTGGTGCCCTCCTCGGTGGTGCAGGTGCTCAGCTTCCTTGGACTGGCGTCTTACTACCGGCAGTTCATGCGGGACTTTGCATGAGTGGCCAGATTCCTGCATCGTCTCACAGGAGACAGTCCGACATTATCAAAAAGACATGAAGCACAGGTCTTTAGTCATTTTTTCTTTGGAAAAAGCAGAGAAAACCTTTCAATGGCCAAATGAGACTGATAGGAGCCGAAAGAAACTGAAAAAAGAGCATATTTCATTACAGAGATAATACAGACATAACAAAGGAAATTGCTGCTTCTGCATCCAGTGCTCCAAGAATATCACAGACATTTGCAGAACTTATACTTGTTGTTATAGTAATAAAATGATGACTTTGATCACATTATTGAGGAGTTTGGTGATAAAACGAGTGATCAGGAGAGGATTTATCAGTATGCAGATCTATAAAGTGGTATGTAAAAGATACAGGGGTGGGCTTGGCTGGAGATACGTACTGAGTGTCCTTTTGTGATTCAAATCCTTTTAAACCTGTTTTACGCTGAAAAAAAAAATTAAACAGCATGTGTAAAATAAACAGCGCGTGTGAAAATAAATTGGACCTGATGCACCTGACAAGCATTGAATAAATGGACCGCTAAGGGTTAGAAAATAGTGCTTCCCCTATCTTTAAATTAATGAGGCCTGTTGCACGCAGAATTCTGTAACCTTGGTTGAAGCAGGCATCTTGTTTAAAGAACTAAACACAGAGCCTTTTAGTATAGCAAAAGAAAAGAAGCAGCCCTTTTGACATTATATTTGAAACTAAAAAAATAACAGTATTGTGTCTATTTGAGGTTTATTGTAACAAGTAAAAACTGTAAAGAAAGGAACCAAGTATCTATTTTGCTTGAGAGTGTATTCATAGTTTATTATTTAGAAAAGAAGTAAGCTTGATCTGAAAGTAATCTTTAAGCTAGACATATATGCTAATCTAATATAAGTGTAAATCTTTTATTGTAACAGAGGAATTGTTAAGTGTGAATATAAGATAATAAAGTGTAAACTGGATTTAATAAATGTTGTATACAGTGGACCTACTAACGAAATATATAATTAATTTGATGACCTTGCTTTTACCTGCTTGTAGCAGAGTGGTGCTGGGCATGGAATGTGCTTTTTGGCAGCCAAAGCTTTAGCAGTTTAAATTCAAGGTCTTCTATATTGAACAATCTTTTTAAAAAATTAAATAACGAAATACCTTTTGGTAACTGAATAAGGGAGTGTATTATGGTGTAATGTCTATGATCTTTATTATATTATAGAAATAAATGAAAACTTGGCAGCATTTCTTTTAAATTAGACAAGTTGTTTACAGTATAAGTTCTTATCAGGGAGGTAGCAACTGTTGATAAAAATTATATTTAAAACAAAAAAAGCCATAGTGTTGCATTTATTTATGTTTTACTACAGTAATAAACAGAGGTATTTATTTACAGGGAGACTGTTGAGTTTACAAGTGAAAGAATTAAAAGTCTGTTTCAAACACACAGTAGAATTCTGAAAGGGCATTAGACCTTCAAAAGATAAGGATTATTTTGTGCAACTCAAAACAGGATTCATTGTTGGCTCTTAAAAGCGGGATTTGTATTTGCTGTGTATCAACCTTGAATGACAACCAATGGATGGTGCTTTAAGAAAAACAGGAGCATGTACCTCATTATATTCCGAGAATAATGAGAGCTTAGTTATTAAAATTAGGATGTATGTTTATTTCTTATCTGTAGAGATACCGGTCCGAGTCTTCTCTTGAATCTGGCCAAAACATGAATTAAAAAAGCTAATATTAGACTGCTACATTTAACTGTTTTCTAAAGCCTGGATTTAAATGAAAATAATGGAGTCCATAACTGTAGGTTCAAACATTTGTCATGAACTCTCAAAACAACCCTTACCCAATATTATTTTGTTAACACACATCTATAACTGAAAAAAAAATCAAACCTACTGAAAATAATGTTTTTGATGTTAAGAGGGAAATATATTTTAAACCCAGGTTGGAATAATTAAACAGAGTATATATATATATAATAGATACACTGAACAAAAATATAAATGCAACATGTAAAGTGTTGGTCCCATGTTTCATGAGTTGAAATAAAAGATCCCAGAAATTTTCCAGATGCACAAAAAACTTATTTCTCTCAAATTTTGTGCACAAATTTGTTTACATCCCTGTTAGTGAGCATTTCTCCTTTGCCAAGATAATCCATCCACCTGACAGCTGTGGCATATCAAGAAGCTAATTAAATAGCATGATCATTACACAGGTGCACTTTGTGTTGGGGACAATAAAAGGCCACTCTAAAATGTGCAGTTTTGTCACACAACACAATGCCAATTGAATGTTCATTTCTCTACCATAAACAGCCTCCAAAGTCGTTTTAGAAAATTTGGCAGTACGTCCAAACGGCCTCACAACCACAGACCACGTGTAACCATGCCAGCCCAGACTTCCACATCCAGCTTCTTCATCTGCGAGATAATTTGAGACCTGCCTCCCAGACAGCTGATGAAACTGTGGGTTTGCACAACCGAAGAATTTCTGCACAAACTGTCAGAAACTGTCTCAGGGAAGCTCATCTGTGTGCTCATCATCCTTACCAGGGTCTTGGCCTGACCACAGTACGACGTTGTAACCGACTTCAGTGGGCAAATGCTCACCTTCAATGGCCACTGGCACGCTGGAGAAGTGTGCTCTTCACGGATGAATCCCGGTTTCAACTCTACCGGGCAGATGGCAGACAACGTTTATGGTGTCTTTTGGGCAAGTGGTTTGCTGATGTCAACATTGTGAACAGAGTGCCCCATGGTGGTGGTAGGGTTATGGTATGGGCAGGCATAAGCTACTGACAACAAACACAATTTCATTTTATCAATGGCAATTTGAATGCACAGAGATACTGTGACAAGATCCTGAGGCCCACTGTCAAGCCAGTCATCTGCCGCCATCACCTCATGTTTCAGCATGATAATGCACTGTCCCATGTCGCAAGGATCTGTACACAATTCCTGGAAGCTGAAAATTTCCCAGTTCTTCCATGGCCTGCATACTCACCAGACATGTCACCTATTGAGCATGTTTGGGATGCTTTGGATCGACGTGTACGACAGCGTGTTCCAGTTCCCGCCAATATCCAGCAACTTCGCACAGCCATTGAAGAGGAGTGGGACAACATTCCACAGGTCACAATCAACAACCTGATCAACTCTATGCAAAGGAAATGTGTCACGCTGCATGAGGCAAATGATGGTCACACCAGATACTGACTGTTTTTCTGATCCATGCTCCTACATTTTTTTAAAGGAATCTTTGACCAACAGATGCATATCTGTATTATTTCAATTGACTGATTCCTTATATGAACTGTAACTCAGTAAAATTTTTGAAATTGTTGCATGTTGTGTTTATATTTTTGTTCAGTGTGTGTGTGTGTGTGTGTGTGTATATATATATATATATATATATATATATATATATATATATATATATATATATATATATATATATATATATATACACACCTGTATTATATTTGGTAGGAAGGACCTTGTGAACTCCAGTTCGCCTAATTTTTAGAGGAAGGAGGGATGGAACATGAGATCATGTCCAATTAATTTTAGAAAAGGAGTCACCGTTATTTTTTAGAGACATTATTCATTTAGATAGGAGCTGTCAAAACAGAGTAAATGTTTTGATTCAATTAAGACTTCTGACATATTAAATGATACAAACGTTATATAAAAGCCATATTAAGACTTCAGTCAAGCATCAGTCGCCTTGCTAACTACAGGTTGTGTGGTCCTTGCTCTGAGGATCTTTAAAAAAGCTGGTTGTTGTTTGGTCGTATTCAGAAGCCTGTCTTTGTGGAAGAAAAAAAAAAAAAAACAAAAAAAAAAAACAACAAGACAGCTATTGTTTTTAGATTGTATTCTACAACTACACTTCCATACAGTAAAAGGTAAGAACAATTTTGAATTTATATCTCATTTATATTGATGCATTACTATAAGGCATGGGTCTCCAACCCTGGTCCTGGAGAACCCCTGTCCAGCAGGTTTTATAGGTGTGTTTACATCATCAGTGGCTAAAGATATGGAACAGCTGTTAATCTTGACTAATTAAGTCAATAATTGATTCAATTAAGTAACTGAGAGATTGTCTGAAATGAAAACCAGCAGCCACAGTAGATCTCCAGGACCAGGATTGGAGACCCCTGCTTTAAGATATAAGAATTATATTTTATCTCTGAAATATTGTATGTTTTATGATTTAATGGTGGGCATCTTAGCTTTTTGTTTGGCTTACCTAAGGGCTAAGCATATGATAATTTGTATTGCTGTATTGAAATATTAATGTTGTTAACCCTTTCAAGACCAAACATTTTTCAGTGAGATGTTCCCCCACGACTAGGCGTTTTTTGGCCGTAGTTAACTCTAGAAAGAAAGCAACGCTGATGTATGGGTAAGTAAGCTGGGCTCAGTTGAGTGGGGGATGGAGGAGGGTGAGGCTGGAAAGCCAGAATCACAGCCAAGCCCTCTTGAGGTGTTGTGGGCTAGTCTACTAAACATCAAGGACAGAAGGTGCCCACTTGAAGACCCCAGAGATGTACCCTACTTAGCTCAGTCCAGATGGTTGTCATGCTGATGCGCTGGGGAGACCGCACTGTGGTTGATCCCCAGAGTCAGCATCACAGCCGTTGTATGTGCTGATTTGCTGTGGAGGCAAAATGAGTTGATCTCTGGAGCCAGCATTACACTTCAGCCATCAACACTAGGCAGAAAGATATCTACATCATCAGATGGAAATAAACGCAAATGGATGGAGATGCAGATGCAGGATCACATTAGTTTACTGTAAAGCTACTTTTTAGTCGGTGCTTCAAATCAGCAAGAAGTTTTAACATCTACTCTCATTTAATGGAAATCATAATCTTCCTATAAAAAGTCACTAAAATTTTATTTTTATAGTAGCATCTTGCAAATGGTGTCCTATTTTCCAACATTTTAAATTACTTCAGAAACTATATAAACTTCACTTTTTTCAACACAATATTTAGCTTTTTGTTTATTTTTTTTTTATTTTTTTTGTTTTTAAGTTAAGTAATTTTTAGTATGTATACTACTTAGAGATACATGTATAGAAACACATTATTCTATGACCTGAGGGACCTTACAGTTCTTCCTGAAAGTCTTGTTGCAAATTATTCACGTGTGGGCAGAATACAAGACATTGTTTCACCTGAGTGATTGCAATGACATAATACACCTTTATTCTCAGGGTGTTTATAAGTAATAAATGGCACTAATCTTGATTTATTTTCTCAAAATAAATATTTCTAAATAAAATTATAGTTATTCATTTCATTACTATCAGTAATAAGGAAAAAAAAAATAAAAGCTGCTTGGACTATGTAAATCAAGTGCTTGAAGTGCACTTTACACACACACACACACACACACACACACACACACACATATATATATATATATATATATATATATATATATATATATATATATATATATATCTAATTCCCGAGTGCAAACAGCAACAGTCACTTGTCGCAACAGTACTCCGTTGTCGTGAGGTTTAGCCCAGGGAAATCGGGGTTCCTAGTCGTCAGGGCTCAGGTCCGATACAGTACGGTGACACAGGTCTCTAGGGGGAGCGGCACGCAATTGTGTTAGCGAGGCCGAGCGCTGCCTAGGTTGGGAGGGCTTAGGTCAACAAGGGAATCCATGGCTCACCACACAGCAGTGACCCCTGTGGCCAATAGGGCACCTGTGATTCTGCAGTGGAGCCTCCAGATCTGTGTTGTCCTCCGTTATTATAGGTCTACTATAGGTTGCGTGTTCCAGGCTCTGTTCCCCGAGTCAGCGGTGGGGGAGGCTGCAAGCAGTGAGCCAAGGATACAGATAATAATTGGGCACACTAAATTGGGGAGAAAACAGGGGTAAAAAAAATTGGAGACGACTAAATTTTTTATTAAAAAAAAAAAAAAAAAAAATAAAAAAAATAAATAAACATATATTAAAACATGACAGAATACATGTTCTAATATTAAAAGTCAAATACATCAGATTTACAGTGTTTACCCTTTTTTATTAGCTTTAAACAAGTTCCTGCAATGTTTTTTTTTTTAGTTTTTGTCTCTTCCTGGCTGCTGTATGCCTTTTAGACACTAAATACCCCCCTCAGTGATGTCACACAGAAAAAAAAAAAATATCAGGAAGTGAACATCAGTCCCTCCCTTATCCGTTGATGTGTGTTTCAAGCCTGTACTGCAAAGTATGGTGGTCTCACGATCATCTGCACGGAGTCACGATCGCTGTCCTAGAAGCCACATTGTGTTAACAGGAAAGTTTCTTACAAAAAGTGGTTATTTGTATTCGGAACAAAGACCAGTTTGCCTAATAGCAGGTATCCAAAGTGGCCTCAATCCATTATTAAGCATTTCATAAACCGAAGGAGTACTATTACTTCTCTGAGTCGTTAAAACTTCAAATTGAATGAGTCTGGATACTTTGCAAGCCCAGCTCATGAACAATCCACTACAAGAGTCCAAAGCATGTTTATGTCCTCCTTAAATGTCTCCCTTGAATTTAAGAGTGTGTTCAGAGCAATAAAAGAAGCATGTGTAATCTGACAGAGAAACCAGAGGAAGGGAATGATAGGAAAAAATTATGGGGATATTAAAGTTAGTCATGTTAGGGAGCAGTAGAGGAGGATGTAGAATAAGCTATGGGAGAGGGTCGTGCCGAGAGGGAGGAGAAAACAGGAGGATACATATATAACTAATGCATATTAATGTTTTTAACATTTTTATTATTATTTTTCACAAACATTCAGATATTCCATGTGAAGAATATGAATATTGCATCAGAGAATACATTGTTATATTGAAATAAATTAAGGAATGTTGTGTTTTCTATAGGCATGCGGTATTTATTATTATTTATTATTATTATTATTATTATTATTATTATTATTATTATTATTATTATTTAGTTATTTAGCAGACGAGTGAACTATCCATCACAACTGATGTTCTGCACTTCCAGAATCTTTTTTGGACTTCTTGACCTTTTTATGGAAGGTTGCATTTATATTTTTGGTTATATCCTTCCATATTTTAAATCTAGCAGTGGCTATGGACCTTTTACAGAAAAGAACATTTTGAGATGCTAAAATCTCATCTACCAAAAGCTCAACTTGCATGGCTAATACTTTATTTTTCCTTTTCCCTATTCTTGTGACAGCATATGCACTTCCTTGTTCTTTTCCAGTTAAATTTAAGTCCAGACTATTGAAATGTGACTAATTGGCTTCTTAAGGAACCGGAAAATCAACTTCAATTTCAATTGAATCAGTCATAAGCAGAAGTCGCAAAAGACTTTGCAAGTAGAATAAATGAACCTGCCCTTGTTGAAAATAAAGATGTATAATTAGGTGTCAAAACAAACAGTACAATTGCATTGCAACCTCTATTTTCTCTCTAAAAATGTGCATTAAAAAAAACAGGCCCAAAGTGTAATTCTTTGTGTCATTTCTGGTCAGATGTATTCAGATGGATGCTCTAAAATAAACTGCTTTCTTACCCCTGGCTCTTTTTGTAAAGCCCATGCAATACACTACATTTTTTTAATGACCTGAAATAAGAGTAGTCTAATTCCCCTAGCTGCTACTGTAAAACAATTTAAAAAATGTATGCTGTACCACTATTTGTTTAATGTAGTTATAGTTACAGTATGAAACTGTGAGATGCTTACTTAACTGGGATATTGGAAGCTGGCAGCAGAGCAATTCGGTTAGCGTTAAAGCTTTTACCTACTATAAAAACACAAAAGTTTCAGTGAAAACGACTATAGTATTACACACTTTATTATTATACGATGAGATTATACAATAATACAGTGGAATTACATTTCAGAGTTTGTTATGAACCAGTGCTGTGCTTTAAAAATACTTATTGCACATTTTGTATAATAAAGAATAAGAACGCTATCTAGTTGTAAACTGGCCCAATTGCTGCCTTTTTTTCTCATTCATGATGGTATTTGGGACAGAGAACGTTCAATGTTGACAAAACTCAGAATTTTTTTTTTTTAAGTGAACTGATGCCCCTGTTTAGGACCTTCGTTTTTTCAGCACAAAATCACACTGGTTAATATGACACAAAACACGACAAATACAGACACTGAATAGATATATTCAATGGAGCAGCATGGTAGACTCATGTGGCACTGTAAGGCTTCAGGAGTCGTGTGTAACTCCAGTTCACAAAAGCAAGACCTTTGGTCATTATTATTCTTGAGATCTACAGGTGTCACTTCATTTTCTGCTAAACCTCCAAAATTGGTATACAAACTACTGCACTTGACAGTTACTAGGTCTTGCATGAGCAAATCATTTTCGTGGCTGAATACAGGGAATGCCCATTGGAACATGGTACATTATGATTTTATTCAACTTATTAATTTAATTACTTATTGGTAAAGATGTACATTAACTGTATATTATGTTCAAATTGTTTTCTCTAGTAAAATATAGCCAATTTTTAATGTTATTCTACTTGACGGCTAATAAAAACACATTTAACACATTTAATGTTGTAAAGTTGTTTCTGATTATTTTTATAAATACAAGCAAAATCATGTGAATTTTTCTAGTCTACTACTGTTGAAAAAAAGTCCTACCAGAATCGTGTTGTTTTAACTTGCTGTGTTACTTGAAAAATAATAATAATAATAATTATAAGTTGAACAGTATGTTTCGGGGGGGGGGGGGGGGGGGGGGGGGGGAGGTGGAGGTTGGGGCTGGGGGAGAGGGAACACAGTAGGCGAAATACTTTTGGAAGAACAGTCTGTCGGTAAATATTTAAAAGAAGTGTAAACTGTAGCCAGCTTCCTAATTTTCTTCTTGCTTTTCAGTTTGCAGTTACCACGCAGACTTGCAGACCAAATCTTCAAACAAACCTTTGTTTTCAATTGGTTTAAAATGACTACTCACCCGAGGCAGCTTTCATTTTCAACGGATTCAGATGTCTACCTTCAACAAAAAATCCACCTAAAAAAACTTTCAAAGAAATCCGCCTGTCTTGCTTCTCCTCCATCTGACAAATGCTGCTGCTTCAACCTCTGCTTATACAGCTGTGCCCACTGCCATTCCTCTTCACTGCAGTAAATGCATCAAACCTTTTTCTCCAGCGAGGCTTTTGGACAAACTTGTGAAAGCTCTTTACAAAAAAGGATTGCACATTGAAGCAGGGAGCAAAGTCCTATTGTAAGTGACTCTGCATATTATGCACAGTTCACAGCCTACCTCTGTAAAGATATTATTATTATTATTATTATTATTATTATTATTATTATTATTATTATTATTATATTGCAATTCCATATCACTGAGCCTGTCTTTCCTCCTCAACAGAGATCCAAACTTATCAGTTCACACTCCACTCTTGCTACATTGCAAGCTTCACTCGCCTCAGATTCAGCGACTACAACCCCTCAGTTTTCAATTTCATCTGATCCTTCCTCTGATTTGCATTATCAGATTTTTAACAATATCAAGCAACTCATTCATCCTCTTTCCACCTCAATTTCTACAGTATATGTTCACATGGATGCACAAGATAGTAAGATCACTCACTTGGAACCAGCAGCCATTACTTCCTCATCAGTGGCAACAGCAACAGCACTCGTCTCTCCCGCTGCCTCAGCCACGTCCACACCTACTTTAGAACGCCCTCTGCTTCAACTGTTCATCGCCACTCTCTCTCTCAACTGAGAAGCAACATTATTGAAGGTTAAGATGTTAATTTGGTCTCTATTTTTATTGCAACCTCAGAATGTCTGGATCACAATGTAGCTGACTATGGAAATCTGTCTATTACTCTAAAATCGTGGGATCCTCGGCTGTGTAAAAAACGTACTCTTAGAGAATTAGTGTTTGCATTTTCTGTTTGTCGCAATGTCCTTTGTCAAGTTTACATTCACCCATTTTTAAGAGTGTCATAAAGCTTTTTCAGTGAATGCAGCTTCTTGGTTAGCATTGGACAATACACTGATTGACTGGTCTCAACCTGATCCTGATCTCTTTAATAGATTCTTCAGTGGTCTCTGTGCTAATGCTTGCAGAGTTTGTGCTTCCACTGCCCATTCTACCTCTCTGTGTCTAAAGGCAGCCTCCTCTTCAGTCTCCTTGTTGTAACATGTAAAAAAAAAAAAAAAAAAAAAACAACAGCCAATATTATTTGGCTTGGTTTAAATGATCTGTCTATTTATAATGCACATTCCATACACTTGAGTGATTAAATTCACAAATCTTCTATACGCTGTTAGTTCATAAGGATTAGCAGAGTAAGTGGGAGTAAGTGGTAAGGTCATCTGAAGTTGCATATTCTTGAGAAGATGTTTACATTAGCCACTGGCTCATTCTCCAGCAAACAACTACTGGCAGCTGGACCGAAGATAATAAACACAACAATAGCTGGTTAAGTCATTTTCAAGACTACCTCAGCACATGACACAACATAACATCTTTTGAACACATCCCAATTACAATGCACACACATTACTTTCATTTATTTGTGTGTGCATTGAGAAAAAGGAACTTTCTTTACATGCTTAAGTATCCCCTCAGACCATGCAACAGCATGGGTGGACAATCTTAACCATTTTACAATTCTCTTGTTATAGTAAAAAGGAATAAGTCATTAACTATCTCTCCCACTGTAATCTCACACACCACCAATACCCTGTCTGTCTGGGGAAACAGGATAAGATCTGGTTACTTTGAATTTCAAAGGACCCATTGAAATTCAGGCTTCAGCTAAGTGGGGGGCATGTAAAGTACCAACATCCAGTAACAGAGCACTTTACCATTGGCTAAGTGCCAGAGACAAGGAATGGGAACTACTCTGTGTTAAGGGGTATTTAACACATGATTACCTATATGTATTTTAATAAACCTATTATTAATTGAATAAAAGGACATTGTGTATTTTCTTAAGAAACATTGGAACTCACTTTTAAAGCAACATCACTCCTCATCAGCCTCAAATTGTTCTTCTTGTTTTTGGAATTGTGTGTCTGCAGTTTCTCCTATCCATTCTTTAGCTCTCCCTACTTTTTCAACAAGCAAAGATTCTCATGGAAGGCCCATCAAATATTCAAAGGCAGACAGCTGTGCAATAATTTCAATTCCTCATTCTGCATTTCCAAAGAATGACATTTTTTACACATGTGCAGTTTCTGTGGCAATGCTCATTCACGTTCCATCTGCCCTCATTCATCTAAACACCATTCATCATTACTAATCACCTCTACCCCATCTACATCCTGGCATAATCACATGCTCTTCAATATCACCCTGATCATTTTTTTGTTAATTATTTAAATTCTGGCCTTAACCCTTTGCAGTCCATTTATTCAGCTCTTGTCAGGCACATCAGGTCCAATTTATTTTCACACGCGCTGTTTATTTTACAAATGCTGTTTAATTTTTTTGTTCAGAGTAAAACAGGTTTAAAAGGCATTGAAATGCAAAAGTACACTCATTAGTGTATCTCCAGCCAAGCCCCACCCCTCATTCGCTGTATTCTTTACCTACCTCTTTATAGATGTGCATATTGATAAATCCTCTCTTTTTATCACCAAAATCCTCAATAATTCGATCCAAGTCATTATTTTATTACTATAACATCAAATAAATTGCTCTGTAAATGTCTGTGATATTCTTTGAGCGCTGGATGAAGAAGCAGCTATTTCTTACGTCCGTGTTATCTCTAATCCTATCAGTCTCATTTGGTCATTGAAAGGTTTTTCTCGACTTTTTCTGGAGAAAAAACGACTACAGACCTGTGCTTTACGTCTTTTTGATGATGTCGGACAGGGTCCAACATCGGACTGGAAAGAGAAAACTGTAATGTCGGACCTGGTCTGGGATTGGACTGCAAAGGATTAATAGTTGTTTTTCTACTGGTTTAAAATCCATCCCTTTTTCCTCTATTGAACAAAATTCCAATCTGCTATAAAAGAACCAGAAGTCATTGATTCTCTCATCAATTCCGAGATCTCAAAGGGATTCACGGAGGGCCTGTTTTCAGCCCCTCCCTTCCCTCAATTCTGCATCAATCCTATTGGAGTAGCTACAAGGAAAATGTCAAGCAAGAAGCACCCTTCTCTACGTTATCTGTTTGGTATCTGCTGGAAGGGGCAATTTTACTTCGCTAATAAAATAACTTTTGGATGCTGCAGCGGCCCTAAGATTTTTGATTTACTCTCTGAAGCCCTCTGCTGGATTCTACTCAATATTAATCACATCCCCTTTCTGCTGCACTTAGATCAACCATTCCATTTCTAAACAAAACTTTTTTTTCACTCCTGTGACATTTCAATTTTGCAATTCGCATCATTCTTCAAGGTAGGACATTAACCTCTTACGCCCCCCTGTTCCGCGAGCGGAACATCGGTACTGCAATTACACATTATATTTCAAAAATCATCTGTAATATTATTACAAAAGCAAAACAACAAAAAAAAAATGACAATATCAAAAACGTTGTTTTCTTACCGTCAAACAGCGAAGGAATTTTTCGAATTTGCCATTTCTCCGCTGAGATATTCCCTTTGCAATGTATCTAGTACCTCACGGTTGAAAAACAACTCCGATTGACTAGCTGTGCATTTCGCTGCTCTGGCCTTACATGTATCTATTGATGATGAAATCTCCCTGATCACATTGTAGGGGAGGTCACAAGCTGTCCATTCATGCATTGACTTTGTTTGTAGCCTAATCCTTTGAAGAGTACTCAATGTGCGTACGTAAACAAGACATATTTGCAAGCTAGAGCTCAGTGTTACGCACATAGGATCAAGGTTTCTTACCGTTTTCTGATCATTTTTCAATTTGTAAAATTTATAAAATTGAACGAAATGGCGAGCAGTGTTCCAAAGCATTCCAAAAGAAGTCAATTCAGTCTTTTTGAAGTTTTGGAGGAGAGGGATAATAGTGAAAGTGACGGTGAAAATGACTTTCTGGGTTGGAGAGCGCTGATTGGAGCCTCTTCAGGATTTGTAATTATAATGGATCCACACTACATTTATTATTATTATTATTATTATTATTATTATTATTATATTATTATTATTTTATTATTATTATTAATTTTAAATTTGCATTTTTACTGTTACTGTAAATGTTATTAGAAAATGCAACCATTTGACTCTCCTTAAGGGGCACATAAAAATAACAATTTTTAAAATAATTTTTATTGCATAGTAAAGAGCAACACCATGTCTCATCTGTGCTGTGCTGCTGTATACGGTCCCTGATCTTTACGATGCAATACAAGTTGCAAGAAGTAATTGTTGCTTCCCGGCCGTCTTTATTATTTTCTCATTGATGTTCATTGATTTAGATTATTGCATGGGAGTGTTTAGCAAACTTTTTTATATTTCACCTAGAGACAGTGTAGGTTTCTTAGCCTTTCAAGATAAGCTGTCTGCCTGCTCCAACAATCACTCACTCAGTTCGTTTGTTTGCCACATGTCAATCAAAGTAAAGATGAAAGGAACTGAGGTGTTTTCAGTCTGGCAGCCTGATTTAGAGCAGCAAAGGTGTCTGCACTCGTATTATTGTTACTGTTATTATTATTATTATTATTATTATTATTATTATTATTATTATTATTATTATTATTATTGTAGCCATTTAACAAATGCCTTTATCCAATAATCAACATATGTTTCTGTGTCAACAGTGCTTGAATGAGTGTAACCACTTTATTTTGAAAAAAAAAACTCATTTTGCTTCTTGACATTTACATACTTTCAAGCAAGTCAGTAACAAAAATACAGTCAGGCACTGAAAATTCAGAGCAACAAAAAAATTTCAGTAGCAACATTCTCCTGCACAAACACACAGTTATGTGAGAGCAATGTGCCTGACGGTTGTGGCATATTAACTGAGAGTATTTGTCATGAATACTCATCATGGGTACATTTTGGGCACCCCAAAGCTCTCCAAAAAGGCCACCTTTTGAATGAAATATTAGACAAATAAGTAAAAAAGAGGATTACAAAATCTAATTCATGTGGCAATGTATAGCATGTGAGGTGCCAGAAGGTAACTTCCCTTTTAGATCTTGCTCAGTAAACTAGTGTATGACTGGCCATAAAGATTTACACAATATTCATTTTTGGAGAGGTTTGGGGACCTTTGGGCCTAGCTTTGTAAAAACTCATGTAGAATGTGATCACTTTAGTCAATCAGTTTCAAATTTTTATCCAGTGTAGTAGACATATTGGGGAAGCACTGGAAAAAATATGTCTCTTTTCATGTGCTACAAGGTGAAAAATGACGATAGAATATAAACAAATGAAAAGCGTTTCTTGTTTTGTATGTTTTTTTTTTTTTCTGGATATCTCCTTCCAGTGTGGTACTGAGTAAAACTTATATCAAATCTGAGGGTTTAGTCCTAATGGCCAGGGAGTTACCTTGAATTTAAGCCCTGAACCATGCCTGTGCTGTCTATACTTTGGAAGATAATGTGATTTATTTAAAGCTCTAATCCTCAAGGTGGAAATTGCCTGTGGGAGGCTGGGGGTTTAAGAGGTTAATTTCTTGTCTTCTTGCTTTTTCTACAACAGCTAAAAATCTGAACTCTCACATTATTATTACAGCTGAAGACCGGAAAGACATTAGGCTGTTAGTATGTGGTCCTCTCTCCTACAGCACTGGAACAGTCTTTCATTGTTTTACGATGACTTCATTTCTGCCCCCAATGACCATACGGATGCTTCTTCTATCAGTTTTGGTGGAATTTTTCCTAATCAATGGTTCTCAGCTTAAATCCACAGCCTTACTTGAGGTATTCCTTATAATCATTGCTGCCTCTTTGGGGCCCATTTTGTCAGAAACAATCTATCTTAATCTTTTGTGAAAATCAATATACTATTTATATTATTAATAAAGGCCATTCCTCTTCCCCCTCTAATTATGCAACTTCTTTGCCGGCTAGTCTGGATTTCATTTATTAATAATTTTATTTTGAAAGCTCAACATCTACCAAGTATCGCTAATAACACTGCTGATTCTCTTTCTCATTTACAGATCACTCAATTCAGACATCTGGCTCCCTCAGCTCAACCTTTCCCTCTATCCATTTCTCCATTCAGCAAACTGGTTTTCAACTAAATTCTACACTTGCAATCTTCTGTCTTCAGCACATTTCTAGTGCTGGTCTTCTTCCCTAATTGTATTGTCCCATTCATTCCGTATAGGTGCAGCAACATCAACAGCCAAAGTTAAAATCAACCAGTCCAGATTAGGGGCCATCTCTCTGCCAGGATCACCAGAGGTTTCCTCCCACAAAAAAAAAAAAAATGGGGGGGGGGGGGGGTGGTGATCCTCTCCGTTCTCGTCAATCTAATCAGTTATTAACACACACATATGTATATATATAGATATATATATATATTTATATATATATTATATATATATATATATACTATATTATATATACACACACACACACACACACACACACACACACACACACACACACAGTGGCTTGCAAAAGTATTCAGACCCCTGACCAATTTTCTCATATTACTGAATTACAAATGGTACATTGAAATTTCGTTAGGTTAGTTATTTTTTTTTTTTTTAAACACTGAAACTCAGAATAAATTATTGTAAGGTGACATTGTTTTTATGTTGGGAAATATTTTTAAGAAAAATAAAAAAAAATGAAATATCTTGCTTGCATAAGTATTCAACCCCTGTGCTGTGGAAGCTCCCAGTTTGCACCGATGAAAGAAATTGCCATAACGAGGACACAATTACCTTACCATTGGCCTCCACCTGTGAACCATTAAAGTTGCTGTCACATTTTCTGTATAAAAACCCCACTGTTGAAGGATCATTGGTAAGGCTGTGAATCTGAAGCAAAAAGCATTCTACAGAAGTTAGAGATAAAGTAATACAAATGCATAGATTAGGGAAAGGGTACAAAATAATATCCAAGTATTTGGATATCCCAGTGAGCACAGTTGGATCAATAATCAGGACGTGGAAGCTGCATCACACCACCCAGGCACTGGCAAGAAAAGGCTGTCCCTCAAAACTCAGTGCTCAAACAAGAAGGAGACTTGTGAGAGAAGCAACAGAGAGGCCAACAATCACTTTGAAGGAGCTACAGAGTTCAGTGGCTGGGAGTGGAGTAATGGTGCACCAGTCAACCATATCAAGAGCTCTGCATAACACTGGCCTGTATGGGAGGGTGGCAAGAAAGAAGCCGTAAAGCGTTGCCAGAAAGCATGAGAGTGACCCAGCTGCGATGTGGGAAAAGGTTTTGTGGTCAGATGAGACCAAGATAGAGCTTTTTGGCCAAAACTCAAATCGCTATGTGTGGCACAAACCTAACACTGCCCATGACTCAAGACACACCATCTCTACAGGGAAGTATGGTGGTGGCAGCACCATGCTGTGGGGATGCTTCTCATCAGCAGGGACTGGGCATCTTGTTAAAACTGAAGGAAGAATGGATGGAGAAAAATACAGGAAAATACTGCAATAGAATCTGCTTCAGTCTGCTAAAAAACTGAAGCTTGGGAGGAAATTTACCTTTCAGCAGGACAATGATCCCAAGCACAAGGCCAAAGCAACATTGGAGTGGCTCAGGAACAAAAAGGTGAATGACCTACAGTGGCCCAGAAAAAAGTCCTGATCTCAATCCCATTGAGAATCTGTGGCAGTATTTGAAAATTGCAGTCCACAAGCGTCGTCGAACCAACCTGAACAACGTGGAGCAAATCTGCCAAGAAGAATGGACCAAAATCACTCCGACACTGTGTGCAAAGCTGGTACATACTTACCCCAAAAGACTTAAAGCTGTTATTGCAGCGAAAGGTGGCTCTACCAAATATTAATGTGTGGGGGTTGAATACTTATGCAAGCAAGATATTTCAGTTTTTTCTTTTTCTTAAAAATATTTCCCAACATAAAACAAATGTCACCTTACAATAATTGATTCTGAGTTTCAGTGTTTTAAAATAAAATATTGAACAGAACGAAATTTCAATGTACCATTTGTAATTCATTAATATGAGAGAATTGGTCAGGGGTCTGAATACTTTTGCAAGCCACTGTGTGTGTGTGTATATATATATATATATATATATATATATATATATATATATATATATATATATATATATATATATATATATTTTTATAAATCATTTAGTTCCTCCATTTGTGTCTTGGCTGACACCATTCCTTCCTCAAATCCAGTGTCTCTGTACTTCTGAAGGTAAATTCCTATCTCTGATAAGTTACGAGGGCCATCAAGCTGCATCTGAAGACACTGCAATAATTTACTGAGCTCTCTGAATTAGATGTCTCATTAAGCCAGGGAGACCTTAGTTCGTACTCTATTCTTCCTTATTTTCCCCTTGGGGGAAGTTCCTCACTTCTCGGGCTTGGAGGTCGATCGGTTCGATCTCATGCAAGGGTGGTTCTCCGAGTAGTCGGGGGAAACCCCTACTCTGTTGCTAAAGTTACAAGCACTTAGTCTTTATTCTTTTAGTCCCTTTACACAGGCCTGGCTCCTGCCCCGTGAATTAGAAATGTTATAACCCACCCACAACCTGTGTCTAGTAATGAGTGAGTAGAATCCTGAGTGTTTATTGGTGGCTGTGAAGTGTCAAGCAACAAATCCTGCCCATTTGATGATGAGCTTTCTTTATTAAACCGAAACAAGCCAATTATCACACCAGGAACTTGCAACATACAACTGTACATACGTATAATGTAATGGGATTTTAGTGCAGGGGGAAAGTAGCCTACATAAGGAGAGTAGATTTCACGATGCAGACCAAATACTTTATACGGCTATGAAATATCTAGGTACCTATCTGCTGTATATGAAATTATATTTAAAGTATTTTCTCTGCTTTTTGACATTGGTAGTCTACAAATTAAAATGGTGTAACTTAATAGTATGTTAAGGTGTTACTTAAAATGCCACACTTTCAAGAGCGGTCGAACAAACATGGAGGAAAACATTTCTAAAATGGGGAAAAACTTTTGAGCTCCAAATTTTTGGTCGAAGGTCAGTAAATTTCAATTATTATTTGAGTTCTTGAAGGGTGCAGGGGTAAGTTGTAATAACTTAAAATATTTTAATTTTTTTAGATGGAAAGCTTTATTATCTTTCTAGTGGTAAAAATTGCAAGGTATTAACTTTCAAAACGCAAGACATTTTCAAAGAGTTTCATGCTTCTGCAATGGGTGGCCGTAACAGTATTGTGAAAACCAGAGAAGCAATCTATGCAAGATTTTATTGGTGAGGAATGTCAATGGATACTGAGGATATGGTACATTATGTATCTCACATATAATTTCAATATATCTGTAAGTTTACTTAAGTTATATATAGTGTTTAAACATTATTTTTTTTTTACAACTGTACCCACCATGGTGTGCAATTTATAGAGGGACAGCTGTATGCAGGGCCGGATTAAGGTCATGAGGGGCCTAAGTATGTATTATAATTAGGGCTTCTGATTTTTGGTTTTAACTGATAAAACCCGATAAAACACCTATGATACAAAAAAAAAAAAAAAAAAAAATGAAATGGGTGGATAGCCAATAAACACCAGAAAACACCAGAAAAACTGTGGAAATGGTTAATCAATTCACATTGACTTTACCCTTTCCCATTAAAAAATAAAACCTACTACAAAAATAATAATAAATACATTTCTCAGTGCTACTCTGCAATGCCCCGGCTTCCTGGCTTGCATCTATCATTGATACGTTGTGAATACTTTAAACCCGCCCCAACTACTGAGTGACAGTACATTCCTAATTCTATTGGAGACTCCGCTTGTGAGATTTAAAACAAGATTACAATTAGGATGGAGGCTTGTTAGCAGGATTTAAAGCTGTATTACAGTTAAGATACTGAGGATTTAAAACAGAATTGTGGCGAAATGTACAAAAATGCCTACACACAAAAAAAACAAACAGAAGAATGTGCCCGTGATCATAGGGATTTCGTTGTGGAAGACAGCAAAGGAAAGAAGGTACCACTTATGTGTGCAAGAACTGTCGAGTTACTACTATAGGTATTTTGGAAAAAAAATGCTCAAGTATTTGGAAAGTAACCGAAAACACTAATTTCATACAGCATATCAAAAACTAAATCCTCAAAAAAAAAAAAAAAGATTTACAGAAAACTCAAAAATAGCAAAAAATAAGTACAGAAAAAAACAATAAAACCTGAAAAATTATTAATTATATATTAATTATATATTGCAAAAGCATTATGAAGTCATCAAATATATTTACATGTATTTATTAACCTTTGTAAAATAACAAATTTATTTGGCTCAAGATAAATTCACGAAACAAATCACTCACTACACTCATTTCTTCAAGCAAACACATTTTTTCCTGTAACTTTAGCTGTGGCAAAGTCATAAATTATGTCATTGGAGTTCAAAGACGATTTCATTCTCAATGCTCAAGAGGGACAATGCACTGAGATAGTCTTGTGTCATGGTTGATTGGAGGAAATGTTTTACAGTTTTTAAGAGAGCTCTCTGCTACAGTTAGTGATCATAAGATAATATATTAAAAAACGCATCACACCACGATCAAAAGAAATCTCAGAGGACCTCAGAAAAACAGTTATTGATGCTCATCAGTTTAGAAAGGGTTACAAAATATTTTCTAAGTATTTGGGGCTCCACCAATCCACCGTCAGGCAGTCTACAAATTAAGAAAGTTCAAGATCACAGTCACTCTACCCAGGAGCGGTCATCCTACTAAAATCTCTCCAAGAACAAACTAAAAAATCATCAAGGAAGTCACAAAGAACCCCAGAGTAACCTCCAATGATCTGCAGGCCACTCTCACCTTGGCTAATGTGAGTTTTCATGACTCAACTATCAGAAAGACTGAAGAAGAATGGTATTCATGGAAGGATAGCCTGGAGGAAACCACTGCTCTCTAAAAAGAACATTGCTGCCCGTCTGAAGTTCGTTAAAGAGCACATAGATGATCCACAACAATTCTGGAAAAATGTTCTCTGGACAGATGAGTCAAAAGTAGAACTTTTTGGCCTCAATGAGAAACGTTATGTTTGGCGAAAACCAAACACTGTGTTCGAGAAGAACCTCATCCCAACCGTCAAGTTTAGTGGTGGGAGTGTGATGGTTTGGGTTTGCTTTGTTGCCGCAGTACCTGGACTGCTTGCCATTATTGACATAACCATGAATTCTGCATTATATCAAAAGATTCTAGAGGAGAATGTCAGGTCATCCATCCATGAGCTGAAGCTGAACCGAAAGTGGGTCATGCAGCAAGACATACAAGCAGATTTATAAAAGAATGGCTGCAGAAGAAGAAATTCCACGTTTTAGAATGGCCTAGTCAAAGTCCGAACCTAAACCCCATTAAAATGTTGTGGCAGGACCTGAAGCGAGCTATCCATGCAAGGAAGCCCTCAAATGTCATCGAGTTGAAGCAGTTCTGTAAGAAGGAATAGGTCAAAATTCCTCAAAACCGATGTGAGAGACTCTTACAGGAAATGCTTAGTTGAAGTCATTGCTGCTCAAGGGGTGCCACCAGTTAGTGAATCTAAAGGTTCACATACTTTTTCACACATGGATATTGAATGTTGAATCAGTTGTGAATAAATAAATGTTGAAAAAGTATCATGTTTTATTTAATCAAGTTATCTTTATCTTTTATTAGGACTTAGATTAAGATCTAATAAAATTTTAGGTTTGAAATATGTGAAATATATGAAAATCCTAAGGGTTTTTTCTCGGCACCTTATATATACAGTGTGTGTGTGTGTGTGTGTCCCATGCCTCACCGTACTTTCTGATCATTTACTGAAAACTGAAATGATCTCAATTAATACTCACTCTGCAGTTTATTAATAAGAGAAGCTATCTCTATTTAATGATAGTAGGTATTACAATCAAAAGATTTTAAATTATGTATGCAAAAGAAGTTTAAATAATGAAATTTTATGTAAAGGGTGATACAGCATTATGCACACAGCTATGAAAAATTAAATTACGATTTTCTTGAAAATGGTTAGTCCTACATACAAATTGTAAATATCGTAAAATATTAAACTTTTCCTCATAGCATTTTCTGGCAATTTAGTTGTTAGAAAATCATGCTGATTTTCTTTTTTTGATAAAAACTATTAAATGGTTTATTATAGTAATCGTTAACTTTTAACTTAAAGATTCGAAAATCTTAAATAAAAACATAGAAATTGACCTTGTTTTCTGAAGAATGGATTCTTCTGGCCACAAGGTTCCAAAATGATGATAACAAATACAGTTAAATAAAATCTTTAGAATGTAAAATGTCTATACAATAAAAATATAATTAAATAGCACTATATACAATAAAGCAAGTAAACGTGATCGCTAAAATAAAGGAAATAAAAAAGCAGGCAGACTCAAGATTGAAACGGCTTGCAAAATGGGTTGCTGCTGAAGAGACAGTGTTCAACTAGTGAAGAATGAAGACTAAGTGAGTAGTTTGCTAACTAACCATGAGGGGTTGACAATTCGTGTCGCTAATGTCATGAATTTGTACACAGCAATATCAAATGAGACAAAAAAATTCCCATGGCTGTGCTACCGTCGATCAGGAGGGCCTACAAATATGAAGGCCTAAGGTTATAGCTTTATTAGCCTATGGGTAAATCCAGCCCTAGCTGTTTGCATGGTGTTCAAGCTTACTAACTTAAGGCACTTCTGTTATGGAAGAGTTTAGGATTGTGTTCTTACTAAGTGCAATAAAAAAAATTATAGCAATTATGAATCGGTAAGACTTTATGTAACATCCTTGAATTACTATAGTCTACATATAGTAAACTATAGGCATGCAGCCCATGTTGTCATTGCAAATGAGAATTCATTCTTTGTTGACTTACCTAGTTAATAAAGGTTTGATTTGTTCATTAAGTATACAACATCTATTAAAAATGTGTATTTTTCTTCTTTCAATTGGTTATATTTGATTGATTTCCTGTTTTAATAAACCACGTGTTCTGTGGCTGTAGAAATGACCACCTTATTCAGTGCAGACAATATGGTCTCAAAGGCCAGTGGGTCGCATGGAGGCTCTTGTAGGCCCAATCAATCTTTATGACACTACCTTCCATTCTCTCAAGCCTGATGTGTGGGTTTCTGATGAGGGCATTTATTTATTTATTTATTTATTTTACATGCATCTAATAATACATCAATGTTATTTGTAATGGCACATTAATCTATATTGATACAATATTAAGTATCACCCCAGTCATGAATTGCTGCTAGTTTTTCTTATCTGCTTGCCATCCCTTATTGCTGTTGTTCATCAATTAGCCCATAAAAGCCAATAATATCAAAACATACAGATTTGTATATATTTATGTTTATCTCGGTAGACCTGTCTAGCATAATCTGAAACTGACCACCCAGGCCTATACCAAATCAGAGGTGTTTGCGCTGTGAGTATTTGCTGTTTTATTGCTGGAAATGTTTAAACTTTGTACAGCATTTTTTCTTTTTCTTTTTAAACCACTCCCTCTTCATTGCACCAAGAGAAAGAATTCTCTGGATACCTCTTTGAAATCATGCACATAATTTGTCTATAACTCTTAGTAGACATGTTAAAAAAACTTGTTTACCTGTCCAGAATTGTATATTAAAGACTTTTTGTATCATTCCCTAGTGACTTTCCACCCAAAATACTTAACTTGTCGTCTTCAAAATATAGAGAAACTATTTAGTTACTAATACTTATAGAATAACACCAGAGGTTAAGGACACAAACTGTAAGGGCAGGTCTAGGATTTAATTGGTTGTAAAGAAATAATTGGTCAGGTCCAATCAGATGTGTTTTAATTAATTGTTTTCCAAAGGTAAAAGTGCAAGCATTATCATCTGTTGTGTCATCGTGTATGTTACAAGGAATGTGCTGGAGACTATCAATAAAGTAAGACTATATCATTTTATTATTGTTATTATTATTTCTGCACTGGAAATGGATGTATAAAAATATAATTTGTATGTTTTATAGTTGAAATTTGAGAAAGACGTTTTGTTATGCCAACACAACACTGATGATACTGGCATGTTTTCTGCCATTTATTTTACATATGGAGTAGAGAAAGCATTAGCCATTATCTTTATTTTTCAGATTTACAAGGAATATTACATATTCTACGTCTTAATATCTTTTGTGTGTCCTTAATATGCAAGACTTCTGGTGAGACCAGGATGTCCTGCTGATATGCCAGTGATTTAAATTCGATTTCTCAGAGGGTTTGAGAGTATCCCAGGCTTTGGTATACAAGTAAACCCTAGGTGTTTCGGGAAAATACTAACATATTTAGGTTTCATTAGCCTATACTTACGTTAATTTTTCTAGAGTTAGTCAGTGAATAAAAATCTTGAACTGTGACTGTAGATAGCTTTATTAACACCAGAATAAAAATAATGATACTTCCAAACAATAATTAAATAATTGAAATTTCACCTAAAGAGGAAGAAACTCATTTTCATACACCAGTTGGGAAATTAAGACAAATACTGCAGAAACATTTTGTAACGCTGGAAGTAAGTTAACTATATATATATATATATATATATATATATATATATATATATATATATATATATATATATATATATATATATATATAGCTACAATTCAGTGTTACACAAATAGTTTTATAAAACCTTATTTCATTTGGAATAAAAGTAAAAACTTCCCTTACTTGGAAGGGAATGTTGGTGCCCAACCACGGGGGCAGTTAATTATTTTTTTCTTCAAAAGAGTGTCTACCTGCTACCAACACTATACATCCCTTTTTGTCCAACTAGTTTCATTATTAATCTATTTGTGCCTGTCTTTTGCATACTTTTTCAATTGCTTTAAAACAATTTCACTTCATTCGGACAAAGAAGTTCTCACAGTTTAGTTACACATTGGCTATCTTTGAGGTTAACTTTAATGAAATTCGGGGGGTGTGAACTTCAGAACTTCGCTATTTCCTAATTTTACCTGTCTATCATCATTGACTCCCTATTTCAACCCAGTCACAACTCAGTACTTTCTCTTTTTTAATTTTTCTTTTAGACATTGCAGGAAACCACTCTGCAGGATTCTCCTCAAAACCTTCCCATTCATCTCATTCATTTCTCCGATGGAAACTCAGTACCATCCACTTTTAATGCAGACCTCTACCCGTAACTAGACCTGCTGCTCTGGCACTACGGAGATCAAAACTCCCCTGCCAGCAGGCTCAGCCTCTGGAGCAGCTATATTATAAGGATTGTCCACTCACCAAACTCTTAAAAACCTTGCACGACAACAGTATCAACATGGAACTGAGCATATGGCGTTGCTCAATAATAAATTGTACCTTTATATCTGCTACATCCACTTTGCCTCATTCTCACTAGTGCGTTTCTGCACACTCACTCGCCCAGAGTGTATTAATTAATACACGGCTCAACGATATGGACAAACGGGTTGCTCCTTCATTACTTCAAGCCCAGTATTCACCACTCCAATCATGGCTGCTGTCTCCTCGGGTTCAGGACTTCCCGTCCCCACAGTTACAACCTACAATTGTGCATCAGCCATCCTCAATAATCCTCAGCAAGCACTTGTAGTCAGAAATCAAGTCCAGTAACCACATATCGTTTCTACTTTTGATATTTGTGCAACATTGAGGGCTAGTTTCTCAAAGCTATTTTCCAAGCTCATTTCATTTTATTTTTCTGAAAGGGAATATTTTCAACTACAGTTCTAATTTAGACTGCTTGCAAATACTAAGAAATGGCTGAGTTGCTGTTTATGTCAAGTTTAATTTTGGAAACAGGCTTCATGCTGCTATTTTACTGAACTTTCCCATCCTGTCCACTTCCAGTTTTCACTGCTAAGTGCACTAAAAACACTTTCATAATTTCAATTTAACCTGAGCAAAGCCGATTTTTTTTTTCTCGATGCACCGTCCCTACTCACTCAGCAGCACCAGCAATGCTTGTCAGCAATAAACACTTTAGATGGGATAGACAATTGCTCCAGCACCATTGCAGTTCCTCCTTCAGCCTCTCATGTGCCAATCTCTGCCCCCTCTTTCATTACATCTTCTGTTTCAGAGGCTCCACTGCTCGCCCTAGCCCAGGCAGATCCGGCCATCCCCATATATCAGTATTCCAGATTACAACCTGGTTGCAGCATCTGCTTCAGGCTCCCAATCAGCAGCCGCCATCTGTTGCCACACCCTCTCCCCGTTGATCCAAAGAATCAATGAGTCTCTAATACAAGTCTAGATGGACAAAGAATTCATGGCTGGCAACTTCCCAGCTCCATTCCCCGTCTTCAGGATTAACCCCATCAGAATAGCGACCCAAAAAATATCAGGGAAAGTGCCTAATCATTGATCTTTCCATCCCGAGAGGCAGTTCCACTCCAAGCTCAATGCCCTAATTCCCCACAATCAATTCTACCTTTGTTACATTACAGCTTCCAATGCTATTAAATCCACCAAAGCAACAGGGCACGGTACCTGGCTCACAAAAACAGACATTTTAGACACTTTTAAATTATGCCCATTCATCCCTCCCTCCACCACCTGTTCGAGATCAACGGGGAAGACAACTTTTTCCTTATATCCCCACCTTCAGACTCCCTCGCTCAATCAATCTTCAATCTGCGATCCCTATTTTCTTCAGTAGATGTCCCACTCTCCAAATAAACCATTGTCCTGACTAGAATTCCTCGGAATCACCCAGGACACTGTTAACTTCCCACTCGACAATCCTGAAATTAATTCCTCAGCTCATTAACAACTTCCAAGCATCAAAATCAATCTCTAATCGTAACTAGTTATCTCTCTTTGGCCACTTCAATTTCGCAATTCGCATTATTCCCAAGGCAGAACATTCATATCGCGCCTTCTCGCTCTCAACTCAACTGCAAAAACCTGGATTGTCATGTAAAAATATCTTTCAGAAACAACAAACCCTCCTCGAGAGCTCCCAACGCTCCAGCTTTCCACCATACTCGGATCATGGCAGCCAATTCCGCAGTCAAAGCTACGCTAATCCCCATCTAATATGTCCACTCATCCTCTCAAATACTACAACATTAATACATGGTGAGAGACGTGGTACAAGACTTCAAATCTGTCTTGATTAGGAGTTAAAGAGTTCCACTATTAGGAGAATGATAGTTGTAAAACCCAAATCTCTAAATATACGTTCACCTTTTCCATTCCAATCAGACATGCTAGTAGCAAACCGCTGATCGGTTCTGTATTAACTAACACATAGGATGGTCAGCATCTCTTCTCTCTAGACATCATAATGTGGTACACCTTGCTGCAACACTGGAACAATCAACAAATGAAGTTCCAGCATCTCCTCTTCAATTGTTTGGATATCAATTTCCCACAATTTAATCATTCAAGCTCGCCATCTTCCAAGCATCTACAATGCAGCCATCCCAGCAGTGCATCTTACTCTCCGAGGAATCACCAAGAAACCCCCTACATCTCCTTTCAGACTTCCTATAATTGCTCAAAAAGCATCATTACCAGACACTGGTTGTCTTCTCACCTCACTGCTCTTGTCATCAGAGCAGGTCTTTCTCTCCAATTCCACACCACACACTCCTTTAGGATTGGTGCAGCCTTTCAGCAGCCAGAGCCTGCATCAGCCATCTCCTGCTCAAGACCAAGGGGCATTGGTCCTCTTCAGCAGTCAACTCCTAATCCTGCCATCTGATATCACTGCAGCACATCAGTCTATAGCTAGCATGCCCAGAGTAGGGGGGTGATCTCTCCACCAGGACCACCAGAGGTTCTCCTCTAGGAGAGGGGTTTTCTTCCTCTCTGTTGGGCGGATGGCCATCACATAGCTAGTTCCCTTAACCATTTAATTGTTTACTTATTTTGTTTGTTAATGTTTGTCTCTTCTTGCTTTTATGATATACATTGGCATGCGGTGTTTGTTTATCTCCACAAGTGCAAGTTCAGCGGTGAGCCTGTGGTCCATCTTTTTGGGTGGACAGTGATTCTCACTTCCACGACCTAGCATTCCCATAACTCTACAGGTTGTTCATGCAGTCAAAAGGGACCAGCGGCCACACTATTCTTTCACAGCTCATGCACTATATCTTAAGAAGGCTCTGTCTTACTTCCTTCTTTATCCTCCTAGGACGTGGCCCTCATACTATTAATGCTCAAGTCCCATAACTAACAATTATTTGTGTTTTTCCAGATTCTCTTTTGTTCCTTAACTCAAAGCTTCGTATAAGCCGTTCCATCCTCTGAGGGTTGAACCCGGTCGGTAATTGGGACCCAGTCATGAGGCAATGCCTAAAACGACTCTCTGAGAAGTCAGAGGACTCTGTTTTCAGGGACCCGGAGGCCGATAGGGCCAGACTCGGCTCTATAGGTAAGGAGTCTCTACTGGAGTCGGCCCGTCCTTCTCTGTCTCTCTCTCTCTCTCTCTCTCTCTCTCTCTCTCTCTCTCTCTCTCTCTCTCTCTCTCTCTCTCTCTCTCTCTCGTGGAGGATTGTGGGAAGAGCTTGACAGAGAGGTGGAACGCCGGTGCGGTAGGACCGGGAAATTTAAAACTTTATTTATTTATTTATCTATATATTTATTTATTTATTTATTTATTTTGTTTGATAGTTACTTAGTTGTTCTTTTTGGGTGTTTGTTTGTTCGTAGGTTAGTGGTGTGTGTGTGTGTTTGTTTGTTTGTTTGTAGGGTGGTGGTGTGTGTTTGGAGATCCCGTTATGGGGTCTCGTTCAGGAGGGCTGGGGGCTCTCACCCGTCGACACGGGGTCCGTTGCCTGCCTGACCCTGGGGTTTCGGTGGAGGAGTGCCTGCTGGCAGTAGGAGAGGTGGTGGGGTTTGAGAATATTATGTCGGCGTCAAGAATGAATAAAGCGCTGGTAATATTTTTAGTGGAGGTGTCTCTGGTACACAAGCTGGTAGAGGAAGGATTTACAGTGAAAGGTGAATTTGTTCAGGTTTCCCCTCTAGTAACCCTGGTTACAAAAGTTATTATTTCTAATGTGCCTCCGTTTTTAAAAAATGAGCAATTAGAAAAGAATTTAGCTCGTTTTGGTAAACTGGTGTCCCCGATTAAGGGAATCCCGCTGGGGTGCAAAAATAACAGTGTTAGGCACGTCATGTCGTTTAGAAGGCAGCCGTTTGTCTTACTAAATGATCCTAATCAAGTCATTAATGTTGCCTGGAATTTTAACATAGAAGGGATGAATTGTGTGGTGTTCGTCAGTTCCGAAACGATGAGGTGTTTTTACTGTGAAGAACGGGGACACCAGAGGAAAGCCTGCCCGAGAAAGGAGGCTAGAGCGGAGAAAGGGCAGGATCAGGGCGATGCTGGCGGGGAGGAAGTCGGGGGTGTTGGGGGTGAGCGGGAGGAAGAGTCGGCTCCTGCACTGCAGCCGCAGAGCGAGCCCGTGCTGACCGAGGAGGGGGCGATCCAGAAGGAAACCGGAGCAGAACCACCAACACCACGGCCTCGCACAAAGAGACCCAGCCGCAGTCTGTCACTGATGGGTTCGGACGATAATTCAGCTACTACTGAGAAAGGTCAAGAATCATTCAAGATAGTAGTGAAAAAGTTACGATTTCAATGGAAGGCTGCAGAGCTGCTGGATAGCAGAGCGCAGCCAGTGCAGAACTCCGAACCCGTGCAGACAGGGAGACTGCAGGCTCCAGGCGGGGCGTCTCTCCCTCCCAACGCGGAGGAAGAGAACACAGCGCAGAGTGAGCCGGGTGCGGTGCAAGACTCTCCGCTAGCTGAATCTCAGCCGCCTGAAATAGTGACGGCTGTGGCAGAGACCGGTGTCAAGGAGTCGGAGGGTGCTGCGGAGGAGCGGATTCTCGGGGGTGAGCGAGAGGACAGCGTGGATGAGATGGAGGGGGAGCTCTCTGACTCTTCGCTTATCTCAGACATCCCTGATAGCCAACCCATCAGTAAGAAAAAGTTATACACGCTTGAGCAGGTAAATGATTTAATGATAGAAACAAAAGGGAAAAGGGAAGTAGAAATAGAGAGTTTTTTTCCTGATCTTAGGTTATTCCACTCCGCTCACATTATAACAAGGAAAGCCACAATAGAAGAATTTGATCAGCCAAAACGTTTTCGATTAAAAAAAATTATTCAGAAAATTAAAAAGGATCTTAACAGTGGTTCAAAATCTCTTGTTTAAAAATGGCTGTGTTTTATGAAACTTATTTTATTACTTGTTTTAGTCTGTTAGTTTTTTTAGCTATGATGGAAAGGTGCGTTTTTGTTTCTTTTAATCTTAACGGCTGCAGACAGTGTTTTAAGAGGGCGCAGCTAGTCAGGTTTTTAGAGCAGAAGCAGGCGGGGGTGGTGTTTCTGCAGGAAACGCACTCGGATCAGGAGAATGAGGAGGCGTGGCGAGCGGAGTGGAAGGGGCTGTGCGTGATGAGTCACGGCGCTAGTACTAGTGCAGGAGTAGCCGTGCTTTTTAAACCCAGCCTGGGGGCAGTTTTACTAGATATGGATGAAATCGAGAAAGGGACGATTTTAAAAGTAAGAGCTAGGCTGGGCAGTACAGTGTATGTTTTTATTAATATTTATTCCCCCAATAGAAGGGGGGGTGGGGGGAATGAATTTTATTTTCTAAGAAATTGAAGCAAGCTCTTTTTAATATTAATAATAATGATGTGGTGGTACTAGGAGGAGATTTTAATTGTACTGTTAATTTTAATATTGATAGAAATAATGATGAACCACACCCTCAGTCCTCCAGAGAGTTGGCTGCATTGTTAGAGTCCAGTGACCTGGTTGACATATGGAGATGCCTGCACCCCAGTTCAAGACAATACACCTGGTCTCAGTATCACAAAGACTGTGTATATAGAGCAAGACTAGACCGGTTTTATACTTCTAAAAATGATTTAAATAAATTTATCAAAGCAAGAATCATCCCCAGTAGTCTCTCTGACCACCACTGTCTATTAATTACAGTAATAATTCAATCAGAACCCCACAGAGCATCTTACTGGCATTTCAATGTAAAATTATTACAAGATGTAAAATTTAAGCAACAATTCAAACTTTTTTGGATAATTTGGAAAAAAGAAAAAGCACAATATAAAGATTTAAGACAGTGGTGGGACATTGGCAAAATACAAATTAAATGTTTTTGTCAACAATATACTATAAATGCAACCAGGCCACTGAACACAGCCGTGAGAGAACTGGAGTCCAAAATCCTCCTCCTAGAGGAAAGTTTAAATTCGGAGTTTAAAGAACTGACCCTGGAGAAACTAAAAGAGCAGAAAATCGCGCTGGGGAGCTTGCTGAAGGAAAGAGTGAAGGGGGCGATAGTGCGTTCCAGATTCATGGAGTTGAGAGACATGGATGCACCCACTAGTTTCTTCTTCAACCTGGAAAGGAAGAGAGTGGATAGTAGACAGCTGTGCTGTATCAGGACTCCTGGTGGGAAAGAACTGCACACCTGGGAGGAAATCAGCAGAGAGGCGGTGCGTTTTTACAAGGAACTTTATAATAAAGAACTGTGCAACATAGAGGACACTGAGCGGCTGCAGATTCAGCTGGTCGCACCGCTGACCCACCAGGAGATGACCGCCGCCATCAAGCAGCTCTCCAGCAGAAAGGTTCCCGGGATCGATGGACTGCCAGCAGAATTTTATAATAATTTCTGGGATATAATGGGGGAGAATTTGCTCCAGGTTCTGAGAGAGAGCCTCAGCCACAAGGAACTGCCTCTTAGCTGCCGTAGGGCAGTGGTGACACTGCTGCCCAAGAAGGAAGACCTTTGCCAGCTTAAGAATTGGAGACCTGTGTCAATTTTATGTTCTGATTTAAAGATTTTATCCAAAACAACCGCTAATAGATTAAAAAGATCAACAATGGGCTGAGTCAGCCCTTTCCAGTGTGCAGGGGTATAAGGCAGGGCTGTGCCCTGTCTGGTATGCTGTATTCACTGGTTATAGAGCCCCTGCTGCACCTGCTGAGGGTCAGGCTAGCTGGATGGACAGTGCCCTCCTCACCCTCCACACCCTCCTCTGCCACAGTGAAGGTGTCTGCCTACGCAGACGATGTGACTGTGTTTGTGAGTGGGGATGCAGATGTCCAAGCACTGCAGCAGACTTTAAATGTGTTCCAGAGAGCATCTTCTGCCAGAGTAAACTGGGCAAAATGTGACACCTTCCTGTCAGGCAGCTGGGATGAGGGCACCCCTCCTTTCCTGCCTGAGGGGCTGAAATGGAACAGAACAGGCATTAAAGTGTTGGGGGTGCACCTCGGAACAGAAAACTACATGAAAAAGAACTGGGAGGGTTTGTTGGACAGGGTGAGGGGGCGGCTGCAGAGGTGGAAGGGACTGCTGGCTCAACTGTCCTTCAAGGGCCGGGTGCTTGTTATTAATAATCTGGTGGCCTCTAGCTTGTGGCACAAGCTGGTATGCCTGGACCCACCCCAGGGCCTGGTGAAGGAGATACAGAGAGTGTTACTGTAGTTCTTTTGGAGCGGGAGACACAGTTTGAGGCCGGCAGTCCTCTACCTCCCTAGTGATGAGGGGGGGCAGGGGCTAGTCAGCATTACCAGCAGGGTGGCAGCCTTCAGACTGCAGGCGGTTCAGAGACTCCTGTACACTGAGGAGGAGGCTCATTGGAAGAGGCTGGCCTGTTTCCTTCTCAATAGAGTTGGGGGGCTAGGGTTAGGAAAACACCTGTTTTTAATTGAGAACACCAGTTTTCCTCCTTTTTATCAAAGTATTTTAAAAGCCTGGCAGCTGATGAGGGTGGAAAGGGATGTGGAGTACTTGACAGGGCAGGACCTGTTTGAGGAGCACCTATTTTTTAATCCACTCTTTCCAGTTAAGTTCCTCCAGTCGATGACGCTCTGTGCCAGTTTTTTAAAAGCAGGTGTAACCAGGATGGTCCACCTGTTAAACCTTGAGCTCTCCTGCTGGCTAACTGCCTCCCAGCTAACTGCACAGCTAGGCTGGCACTCAGAGAGGCTTGCAGAAAGACTGATGGGTGAGTTGAGGGGCTGCCTCTCCCCGCGGCTCAAGGCAGTCCTGAGGGAGGAGTTGTCCAGAGGCACAGAGCAGAGACAGCTTTCCTTATTTCCAGGGATGATTGTGTCACCAGCAGTAGGTGAGGAAGGTGAGGGGGGTGGAGAGAATGGAGGGACTTTGCTTAAATTGCAGAATGTGGAGGAAATTATCTTTCACACAATGAGTGGAAAACATATATACAAACTGTGTGTTAAAGCCACAGAGTATAGTAGGCTAAGGGGTCTGGTAGACTCTAAGTGGCGAGCTTACTTGGCTGTAGAGGAGGGGCACAGGCCGATGTGGAGGGTGCTGTACAAGCCACCTTTCACCAAGAGAGTGGGGGACCTGCAGTGGAAGATTCTACACTGCATTGTGTCCACAGGCAGGTTTCTCCATAGAGTGGACTCCAGCATCAGTGAGCAGTGCGCTTTTTGCTCAGCAGAGGAAACTCTCTTTCATGCCTACAGTGAGTGTGAGAGGCTGCGGCCACTTTTTAATTTACTGCAGGGAATCCTGAATAATTTAGGGGTCGTTTTTAGTAAGGAGCTTTTTATTTTTGGGGTTCTATACAGTTTTAAAATGAAAAACAGGTGTGTTCTTATTATTTTTTTAATTGGACAGGCAAAATTGGCTATTTTAAAGACAAGGAAAAATCAACTCTCTGGTTCTGGACTGACCAGTTTAGTGGTTCAGTTCAGGGTGCTCGTGGTTAGCCAGATCAGAGTAGAGTTTGAGTATTTTAAACTGGTCAGTAACCTGGAGGACTTTCAGGAGAGGTGGTGTGTGGGAGACGCCTTGTGTGCTGTGAGTTTCCAGTTTTTGTTCTAATTTTATTTAATTTTTGTTTTACAGTGTTTTATTTTGGCTTTTATCTGTTTTCAACAAAGAAAAAAACACTGTTTAATATTGATTTTGTAATGATCCTTTTATTTTGTTTAAAATCTGTTTTTAAGGAGAACACAATGTATTTTAGGATTTTTTAAATTTTGCTGAGGCAGTTGGAATCTTAATTTTTGTTGTGTTTTACCTTTATTTGAATTTTAATGGATTTTATTTGGAATATTTAAATAAAGGATCTTAAAAGTCTCTCTCTCTCCCCTGCTCTGGAGGCTAAGCCCTAGTTCCCGCCCCATGAATTAATAATAATAATGAACAGCAAAAATAAGTAGTAAATAGAAAAAAAACTCCTAGATCTTAAAAAAAGATGAGATTCAGAAATACAAACAACTGAACAGATTAATTAAATTTCTATAATGAAATGCACATTTCAGTTCAGCATCTAAATCACTTTCCAAGTGTTTATCCCATGCACAACTTTTAACATCTAAAATTATGTTCAGTGAAAATGATTACTTGATGTTTTATTAATACTTTTAACCCGTAGCGGTCCATTTATTCAGTGCTTGTCAGGCGGGTCAGGTCCAATTTATTTTCACACACTCTGTTTATTTTACACGCGCTGTTTATTTTTTTGTTTTTTTCAGAGTGAAACAGGTTTAAAAGGCACTGAATCGCAAAAGCACACTCAGTATTGCATCTCCAGTCAAGCCCCATCCCTTGTTTGCTGTATTATTCACATACCTCTTATAGACGTGCAAACTGATAAATCCATAACTCATCACTCGTTTTATCACCAAACTCCTCAATAATGTGATCCAAGTCATTATTTTATTACTGTAACATCTCAAAAAGCTCTGCAAATGTCTGTGATATTCTTTGAGCGCTGGATGCAGAAGCTTCTCCTTTGTTTATGTCTGTGTTATCTCTGTGGTGCATGGGGCTACCAGATACTTCCTTTTTTCTGGTTTTATTCGGCTCCTATCAGTCTCACTTGGTCATTGAAAGGTTTTCTCAGCTTTTTCCAGAAAAAAAAAAAAACTAGAGACCTGTGCTTGACGTCTTTTTGATGATGTCAGACCTGGTCCGACATAGGACCGCAAAGGATTAATATTAAAATTCACAGCCAATTAACTCATCTTTTAGGGATTATGTTAACAAAGAAACTCTGAAGGAAAAGTGCACATGTAGTTTTAAAACATTTTATATGATCAACAACTATAGTACTTTAATTTTTCTACCATTGCATGGTCTTGAATTTAGCAATGTATTTATTTTTCTTTGCACCTGATATGCAGCTTTTACTTAGAAACCCAAATAATTTAGCATGCTGTAAATTGACAAGCTCAATTAATTTTAACTTGCAGTTCTCTTTGATAATGTAATATTTACCATATTGTATGTCTTCAGTCTTAAAAATTCTATCTTGATCTCGTTAGAAAAAAAAAAATTGAATTGAATGCATGTGGTGTATTGTTAACATACAAATAATTACCTGAATACATAATCAGATAATAGGGCCTTGCTTTTTCCTCCAGTACAAAGTAATGAAAAAAAGGTTTCTGTCCCAGAGCAAGTGAGGAGCATATTAACACACCGATTATAAAGCAGAGCAACACCTCTGCAAATCAGACTTTAAGCATAGTCAGACAGTAGTTAATGTACTAGAATTAGTTGAAATATAAATGTACCACTTCTGCAACACTGAATCACCTGTCAGAAACTTGAAAAGTACTTGAAATACAAACATACCACTTTTTGACAGCTTGGTAGATGCCATATTAAAGATACTTTCATGAATGAATATAAATGTACTTCTTTTTTAACAACAACAAAATCCTTAGGATAAAGAGGTATGCAGACTTAAAGAGGTTTAACAGTTTTTACAGCAGTAGAACAGCCATCAGATCTCGATTGTTACACATACCAAATTATTTTGAAGTTACATGGGTCGCGTTTTCATATGCCTACTGCATCCGTACGATATACCAATTTTTGACATTACACCGGTAACTGTCCCAAGTAAAGCGTTTTTATGTTTATTTTGTAAAGACTTTCAGTCATTAGCCAAAGCCATTCGGTTATTCTTGAGATTTACCTGTGAATGTCCAAAGTCATGTTTATTTCAGACACTGTTTTGCATGGTAAATGTCAATATTTACCAGTAAATCTTAAGATTTGTCAATATTCAGACTTTTACCGTAACATATTCACTGTATGAATAATCAGTTTTGCCAACATGACAGAGGATAAACAATGAGGTAAATTGCTTGCACTTAGAAAATTGGATCTCAGGCTTGATTCTTTCAGGATTTCTAAGGAACCCTTTTTAAGGTGCTATAAAACCATTATTAAAACACGTTTAGTGGGTTCAACATGGAACAATAGGCGATGCTTCATAGTTCAAACTCTTAGCTATGTGTTCCTAATATGAAGAGAAACAGCAACTGTGGGTGTACAGATAACATGGTTTTAGGGAAATAAAAATATAAATCGGTTGTCTATATGCCGTTTTGCATATACTTTTAAAACTGGTTAGACATCACTTAAACATAGCCTTTACATTTCCATTCCATTAACCTTATTAATCAATTAAAAAACAATTTAATAAATGGGTAAAGTTCACAAATAGGCAAGGATTAACATAATTTAAAATGAATGCCCACATATCAGTATGACTTAAAATTGCCTGCATAATGATATAGTGAATGAATCCATTATGAATTATAATAAACTACATAGGTATTACACTTGAAGTCATCAGGGTTTTTGGCCTATCGGTATGCTATTTTTACAGATTCCCACTACTTCGGAGGCAACTTTTATACAGTATACAACAGCTCCATCTTGTGGATTCATAGTTGGTTGCAAGTTACAATTTGGTACTTAGGACTAAAGAGTCTTTCACTGAATGACAGATGTTATGGTTGTTTAGAAGCAATTCGCTGTCACTCTGGAATACAATTATGTACAGGTTACCAGAATGTTTATCACATTTGATGTCAATGAAAATCAAACTATAACCAAAATACTAAGTAAAATTAGGAAAAACATTAACTTGTTACAAATCCACAGTACCAGACTTCAAGGAACACCAATATACTTCACTAAAAAAGTAACTCCAGACTATGCTAGTGTACCTTGCATGCATCACTACATCAATATAACATAGAGGAGAAGCATTCGGGGTCGGTTATGACAATACTTTCTTAATACTCACTTTAAATAACGTTTGCAAGACATTAATTGGCAAATTGAAAACTCAGTCTGAAATTCAGTTTGACTATGACTTTTTTGATTAAATAAAAGCAACATAAAAATGATACCATGACCCTTCATATCAGCATTGAGCATTATGGGATATATAATATATTCCTTGATTTTGGTGCCTATTTCGGAAAATGTGAAAAATGACCGTGCCATGGTAAGCTTTTATAAGGGTACACAAAATACGCATTCATAAGGAAGGTCTTATATTTATGGCCCAGATTCAGCTAAATGCGGGTGTACAATACATTTCACAAGGACACATTTTGAAAATAGTCTTCATTTCATTATATTCAATCAATACATTTTTCAGTTAAAATAAACAACTTTACCCAGCAGGAAACTGAATGGAATGATCTATGTAAGCAACAATCACCCCCCCTACTTCTTTTATATATACACAAGAATACACACACACACACACACACACAAAATAAAATAATGTGAAGAATATAAAGTTCATACCACTTTATAATTTTGATCTGTAAGCAATTGGATTTTGAAGAACTGTGAAAATTATATAATCTTATAAAAAATAAAATATAATCATTGAGTGGACCATATTTATAAGATTTTAAAATGGTTTTTGTATTGATTAAAAATGTTTGATATTTACAAATCTGTTCTAGACTTGAGTTCTTTAAAAACAGTCAAACGGACATTAGAACAGACTTAGAGGCCTGATGAGCTACTGTAGATGTCTTTGTACAAAAACAAATTTTATGTTAATTTTTTTAAACTGTATTTTAACCAGACATTCTGACATTTTAATGTATAGAGTGTGGCTCCTTAGTTTTCCTTCTATACATGTGAATTATCATACTTCAGTGGTAGGCCTTTTCCTTAAAAAAAAAAACAAAAACAAAAACTAAATAACAGATACATAGACGGAAAAAGATTTTTTAAACACAGTAATTTTGTTTATTGTGTAAAGATAGATGATTAAAGTACACACATCACAGTATAACATATATCCCATTCTGGATTTGGTTATTATGTAATGTAAAATTATTACAAAACTGATTACTTACTTTTGTAAATGTGTTGTACTATTATCTTATGTCTTGTTATGGTTTTGTCTTTAAACGGTTTAAAATTAAGTTTAAAAAAAGGCATTCAGAGGATGCCAAAAGGACCACATTGTTATAAAACCATAATAAAACGCACCCTACATGAACTTTGGATTGACCCATAATCCACTATGTAGGCTATTACAATAGCTAACGTTAACAGCTTCGAAAAGAGTGCAAGAAGCAGGGGGAAGTTGTTCATTTAGTTTTTTTTTTTTATTTTATTTTGATTTATTCTCTGTTAATTCTATTAATTGAAAAAAGTAAGAGAGAATTGTTTTTATTAAAAAAAAAAACGAAAGGGCCATGGACAGGTTAAATTCAATAGCAAACCTAAATAACTGATAAGCAGTAGTAATAATCTGATGAAGTACATCCAATCAAATGAAGTACAAAAAAGTGAAATAGTCTGAAACTCACTCTGCTTAATGCAGATAACAAAAACCACAGAAAAATACACTTTTCAGAAAAAAAAAAAAAACATTATTTATTGTTTGTAAAAAAAAAAAAATTATAGAGAGCTCAAATCTGACAGTGTACTTCAACTAATAGTGAACATGGAAAAAATATTTTACAAATTGGATACAAAATAAAGGAATTATTGCCATATATACAAAGGGACCAAAAGTAACCAAAAAAAAAACCATTCAAATTATTTATCCCAAGGACCCTGATCATGTGGCAAAAGATGAGGCTGTTCACTGTGGCTTGAATGGCCAGGAAGGTGGAAACATACAGAAACAACAGGGTTACATATCTCTAACAGCGCTTGTCTTGTGCATCTGATCCAGAAACACAAACAAAATATATGTATATATATTTATCGGAAAATAGGTCCTTGTGTCTTCGATGTCGCTGTTTTTCTTATTTTGTAAAGATTTTGTGTGGAAATGTTTGTTTACTGCACGAGGTAGGTCTGTCTTCAGCACAGCAGCAACATTCCAAAACACTTGCATTCAAGGCTACCTCTTAATATGGTCATCTACCGGAAATACACAAGTCGGACGTTGATTTAAAGCTCAGAATCTCCTCTTTCCAATGACATATGGCGGTCACACGCAGTGCCCAAGATTTAAATGGCCAGGTCACCATCAGAATATTTAAAATTGGGCGACTCCTAAAAGGGAACAATACTTACTCAGTTAAAATAGTACCACTAATTTGGAATAACAACAATTTTTTAAAACTTTTTGAAGAACTAAAAGTTCCTAATCTTTCCTAATCTTACTGTGGGTGTACATTAGGTGTACATTTAGTTTTAAACATAATAGCCAATAAACATTGCAAAGTGAGGAACAAACGACTCAGAAGTGCTAAAGAGTTTCTTAGTTCTAAAAAAATAAAAAAAACTTGACCAATCTTTAATTATAACAATAGTAACACCAGCATACTGCCACTGTTTACATGATTGACACAGGACCCAAGATTATGGATATCAAACTTCCAACAGTGCATTTTAATTGTTTTATGCCTGTAAGAATTATGGTTTAAATGATGATGTCATTGGGAATTAACTGCTGTTTAGACTAATAGAAAATACCTCTATTTATCTTATGATGGCTACATTTTGATAACACAAATACAATAACTAGTATACATATACTGCTATTATTCTTCATTCAACAAAGCCATGCAACAGTGTCCTCCTGAGGTAGCATGATGTTAAAAATTGTGAAAATAAGTTAATTGGATTTACTGAGCAGAATTTTTTTTTTCAAGATTATTTTTAATTAATACAAATACAAATGACCTAAAATATATCGATATTTTATTTTCCAGGCCTGGCATTTAGAATTTTAAGAAACATTACTGTATGTACAGTAGTTGCTGGCTAAGAGAACACCCCTCAGCAAGCAACCGAAGTGTTCTCTTAGTTAAAATATTTTCTTAGACAGAGTTGACACCTGGACACAATATAACAAGTCCAATAATGATATGAATAAATAAATACAAGGTATTTATTAGGGCTGTCAATTAATCACAGTTTACCATTGCTGGTACCCTAGTGGCAGCCACCAAAACTGCAACTGCCTGTCTAAATAAAACTTGGATGTATGAGTGGTGTTTTCAACTTCAATTCCTCTGTGTCTCATCAGATTCTCACACAGTAACAGAACACTCCTGTTACACTTGGTGTTAGAAGTACCCTCCAGTGCCTAAAAATGGAGAAAGCACCCGAGGACCATACACTATGAGATCCTCCAGGACTTTGTCCAGCTGTTGCATAGAGTTCAGGTCAAGTGGATCCACATGCAGTACCCTGCACTAAGGGGGCTCCTTGGTCGTCATGACCAAGGTGGTCCGCCACATCCATAAGAAATGCTGGGAGGCTGAAGCAGCCCATATTGGCCTGGGAGGGTGCACCATGGTGTTCCATTTGCTTGCTCTACAGTATTCAGGAGACCAACTGCCCAGAGTTTGATGGGGACATGGACCCACAGTAGCACAAGCCACTGCCAATATACCTGGGGAAAATTCCTCTGTTGGAGGAGTGGGGCCCCCATCCCACCCAAACATTTTTTGGGGGACAGGGCAAGCCACATTTAACCCTCAGCAGCCACCGGAGGTGCTGCTGATGGAAACAGAAAAGGAAAAGGAATAGCTGTCTACCTGAGGGCCAGAGAAGGAGGAGTTGCCATCCTGCGTGCCGAAGGGGGAGGAGCCACAGTCCAGGCAGCCAGAGGGATAGGAGCCACCAGCGATAGGGGAAGTGCAAGTACTGTGCCGCTCTCAGCAGCCAATGCACAAGATTCTGAGGGTAGCTCGGCAGAAACAAACCCTAACCAGTGCCTCTACCATCCCAGCATCAGGAGTGCCTGGAGTTGCTGCCAGCGCCACTGCCAGAGTGTCCCGTGTTGCTGACAGCACCACTGCTGGAGTGCCTCTCTCCAGCACCTCTGCTGGAGGACCCCTTGCCAGCAGTAAGCCTGGGGCTTGCACCGGTGCTGGGGCCATCCTCTGGAGAGGAGCCCCAAGAAGGGACTAATGGGACACTGGGTTTAGGAAGTAGGTCAGGGGTTGCACCCCCTTACAGAAGCCTAGGGGTCACCACGGGCGCCCCCTTACAGAAACACAGAACACAGCAGGGAGATAGTATTGGAACCAGCTGGCATCAGATGATATAATTTGTGAGAGCTGGAGAGCAGCCCAGTCCGTCTGGTTTGATAGAGACTGGTTGAGCCCCAGTGCTCTCCCCCACCCACCCTTGTGTTTATTGGAGAAAGTGAGTGGAATAAATCGAATGGACCCAGTGGGGTTCCATTCTAAGTGGGAGGTTATGTGGCAGGTGTGAGGTCTGCCACTGTAAATAGTGCATTGGTAGTGGTTTGTAAATTAAATATATTTGTGTGATTAGATATGGCAGGGCTGGCAGGTTAGACTTGAAATATTCACTGTTGGTACCCTAGCATCGGGCATGGTGTAGTTTATTAAATCTGTGCAGCATGTCAGCATTATTATTCAGTGATGACCCATGCAGGTAATATCCTCCTGTTACATTTGGTATCAGAAGTTGACGTCACTGGTCTCTTTTAGTGAGGTTAGCGCTCACCTTGTGTAGCAAACTTTTATTTTTAGCTTTGTTTTCTTCTTTTCTTTTTTTTATTAAAGTTGACACTAGGGCTACGATTGCTGGTGCCCTAGTGACAGAACCTGTGTGTTTATTACATCTGCATACCTGTGCGGCGTGTCAACCCCCAATGCTCTGTGTCTGATTCATTATTATTCAGTGACGACCCATGTAGGTAACATCCCCCTGTTACAGATACTTTTGATTTTAAGTCTATGAATGCTATCTAAATATTTTGTTGTGCATGCACCCCTAATGCTCTGTCCATAGTGCAAAAATTCGATTTTAGCCTCCAAGACTGCTGCATTCACATGTTTCATTTCTTCAATTAGGTTTAGCCACAGCATTAGCCTTTACAAAATTACTAAAGTAAATAAATACATGATTCAAATTACCACCACTTTGTACATTTCTTGTGACATGGGAGAGCAAACGTCAGTCCTTAGATATTTTTGTTGGCACTAGGGGACATGGGTTGAGAAGAAAGCAATCTTGCACATATACAGTATGCAGAGATATTGGGACTTGGCCAGCATTTTGATTGCAGCTGCTTCGCTCAGACCTTTTAATATTAAAGCAACTGTAGAACTGTAGAGCTATATGGATTCTAATCCACAACAAAGAAAAACGTTTGCCCACTGAGCATTTGAATATTTTTTGGTAAAGGGGTTGTTTAACCCTTCCTCAACGGCAATAATAAGGTTCACATGGAAGACAGAAATTTCAGCAGCAAGCAGCTCAATTATAATAAAGCCTTAGCTTGCAGTTCTTAAGGTCATAGCATTGATTCAGGCTGTTGGAAAGTATTTTAATGCAAAAGCCCTTTTCTTATAATAATTATAGTAGTTTTCAATGGAATGACAACCATTGCCGAAGGGGAAAGAGCTCTCTCTGACCGTCAATCACTGAGCATATGTAAAAAAGCTGCCTTATCAGGACCTTGCTGTGAGGGGGAAGTCCCTCCTACCTCCTGTTGAAGAGGGAAGTTCTCACAGTAACATATCGCCATTTTCTCTCTCACTTCACTGAGACTGGTTACAGATTGCCTCGTGCTTTCTTTGTCCGAATTTGGCTGATTTGTCGGTTTAATACCGTCAAATTTGATTTATCCATGGTAGAATCACACTTTAGAGCATTTTTGAGAGTGCTCCTACCTAATTCCCACGTCAGTTTACTGATTAGAGCTGGTTTCAACCCCTCTTGTTGAGATTGGTAAGCGGCCATTACTCTCTTTAACTGCACAACGCTTCGTGTAGTTTTCAGATACTGGGTGGAGAGCTGTTCTGGTGCTGTAAGGAGACCCCTCTCAAGCCTAAGGCTCACATAGTGTGGCTGCGCTTGCCCTCGGCGACCACGCAACTGAATCGGCTGCATATTCCAGCATCGACCACGGTTTTCCCACCCACCCTCAGGCTTGGAAAAACAGCGCCTACCCAGCCCCGATTGACTCAGCACCGGTGTAATCATCTTCTGCGCCACCTACAGCTCGATGCCAACTGTGCCTGTCATTGGCAACGACCTCAGCACTGTTTGACTCGGCACTGACTGTTTGGCACTGACATCGCTTTCCTCAGCGCCAATCCTGGCACCGATTGACTCGGCACCAGTGACTAGCTTTGGAGCCATCTACAGCCCGGCACAGACCACGCTACACATCGGCACCGACCTCCTAGTCTCATTCCCCATCCCCAACACCTAGACCCCCTAGCCCAGACGAGCTGTCCTTCTCGGCATTGAGATCAGACGTCTCGGACCCAGCCACTTCCATTGGGCAGGCCACAGCGGACTTCCTGGAATTGGTGCGGTCCTCCTGGATCAACCCTTGCAAGACAACAGATGCCATGCTAAAGAAAGTGTATGCATCGGCAGCACTGTCAGTTAGAGCAGCAAATGCCATGGCTATATTGGTGTTCTACTAGACCCAGCAGAGAGGCTGCAGGAAAGATCCACAGAGGGAGCTCCAGGCAGTGGCAAAGGTGATGACTGAACTAATGGGGGGGTTAGGCCAGGCATCAGGGAGGTCACTGGTGGCAATGGTGGCCGCTTGCAGGCATTTGTGGATGACGCAAGCCAAGGCCGTGGAGACCGAGAGGGTGGCTTTACTGGATGCCCCTATTACACTGGGGCAGACATTTGGGGCGACCATTGATGTGAGCCTTGGGAGGTCCCACAAGGCCATGGAGGTCGCCTCCAAATTCTCACGCTTTCTGGCTTACCACCAGCGCCCAAGGTGGAATTCTCTAGGGTGTTTCAGGCGGCATGCCCTTAGGTGTCATGTGGGCTCTGTGGCTATGTGACGGAAAGATGAGTTCTGGTGATGAATCTTCCTCCCGACCTGTGAGGGCACTAAAGAACGGGAGGAGAAGTATCTGGAAGGGCTGGCCTGACAGTTCGTTTCCGGGTCAGGGAAGTGGGTCAGCCTGGAAAGAAGCACGACTCTGTTGTAAGACCGTATTGATTTGAAAGGTAAACGAGAGGCAGCTGCAAGTAATAAGGCAGCTGCAACCGTTTACCTAGATATCATGCAGGATTACATATAGGGGCCAGGGTAACGCTGATCTTTTCTTTCGTTTGGGTAAAAGCTCATCAGAGAGAAGGACCGAGAGAGGAGCTCTCGTGCAGAAAGAGAAGAGCGTATTGTGTATTGTGTTTTGGGTTTTTGTCTGTTTTGTAATTGTCCGTGTTTTGCACCACCAGACAGTTGAAACACAAATCCGGAGCTGTCGCCGAGGGTCTGCACGATCCAGATCACCACTGCACCACCGTCACGAAATACCTGTGTTTGCACTGACCACCAGCACAATTGCACTCACCCAGGACTAGTGACCGTGTGTTTGTTTTGTCCGGGACTGTGCCCTATTATTGCTATCCCCGCGCTTTACACATTCTTGTGTATAGCCGGGGATTTATTATTTAAAGGTCACCAGACCTGGATTATAAATAAAAGCACCTTTTTCACTGGAAACTGTTGTCTGCCTGTCGCTCCTGCATCGCATCACCGCTACACCTGTTCCCCTCCACTAGCCACTTTGCCACAGGCTATCGCCGTGAGGCTGTACTGTCAGCAATGTGAAGCCACGACAGCTTTGGTACAGCTTCCATTTCGGTAATGGTTGTCATTCCATGAAAGCAAACGTTAGGTTATTACCATAACCCTGGTTCCCTGAAAGAGAATGACAGCCATTACCCTTCGAGGTTGTGTCCCCAGGGAACCTCTGATTTCGAAAGAAAATGGTGATATATTACTGTGAGGACATTCCTCTTCAACAGGAGGTGGGAGGGATTTCTCCCTCACAGCATGGCCCTGATAGGACAGCTTTTTTATATATGCCCAGTGATTGATGGTCAGAGAGGGCTCTTTCCCATTTAGTAATGGTTGTCATTCTCTTTCAGGGAACCAGGGTTATGGTAAAAACCTAACGTTATAGTCTTTCCTTGAAAATGAATTGATTTGGAGTTTAAAAATCCTACACCATTTACCAGATGCATTTTGTGTTGAGCCTGTCCGTGGTCTCCAAGTATCTGAGCAAATCCAACACATACCAGACCGCATTGGTCCAATTATCAGACTGGTCCTCCCACATCTCTTTGATAATGTTGAGGATGACTCAAGATTTCCGCCCATACAGCAAGGCTCTTCTTGTCCCAGTTACACATATAGTTAAGAAAGAACTTGCATAATATACTCTTTAGGGTCTTATTAAAATGGTCTTAATCTCTAAAGCTTGCATGTCTCACTTACCAGCAACGACATGGAGATTGTTGCACATGGCCTCAAGCTCGGGGTCTCTGAGGTCCTGCATGGATATGTCCCAGAACCCTCACCAACTCCCCCAGTTCCCCTGGCCTGGACTATCCCCACACTCGATATTCACTCTTAGCGATCTGGAGTTCATCTTGTTTCGCAAGGTTTGAATTTACGGCAAAATCATTCTGGATCACAGAAGCAGAATTATCTCTCCAATCACTTCCTCCTTCTGAGCCAATGGATCAGGAGAATGCAGCAGGCACCAGCAGGTCTCCGAACAGCTCCCAGTCTCGACCCAGAGGAACAGGATACACAATCCCACACTTACCTTGGTGGTGTGTCCTCTAATTGTGATGCTTACGTAGGCTGTAGGATAAGTATGGCTGTCCTCGTGTATGCACGACATGACCACTTCTCTCTTGAGTTGTCATTGACCTGGTGGAAGAAGTCCCTTCCAGATCTGAGCTACACCGTGAGTCGAGAATGGCTTGGTTAGGTTGCCTTCCATGGTGGTTGGCAGCACAAAACCCTTGACTTGGATGAGCTGCCCTGTCTGGACTGGCTTCTCTGAATGGGTAAAATCTCTTTCCGTGGTGGGGCAATCCTGAGCATGTGCAGCAGCACAAATGTATGGTTTATGACCTTAAAAGTTTAGCAGAAGGCAAAAGCTTTGGTGCCAGCAATGGGGTTTGACAGGTCTGGACCCTGGCAAGGCCCAGGTCTGGCATAGAAATGATCTGTGGTGGAACCTACTTCACCACTGTCCCCTTGCACAGCAGTGACCTGTGGTTTAACTTACTTCACCACTGGCCCCAGCACAGCAGTGATCTGTGGTGGAGCCTATTTCACCACTGTTCCCTGGAACAGAACTTCTACAGCCCGTGCTTGCTTACTCCCCCGTTTCGAACCTCTACCCCTTTCGATCGCTGAAGGAGGCAGGGCTCACGGCTAATCTGGCAAAGTGCACAATTGGACGGGATGAAACCAAATACTATAAAGGGCAAAAAGCCATGTAATGTGCGTATTCATTAGGGCCGCACTCAGTGTCAAAATAATGACCTATTTTATAAGACAAATTAGGTGAAGCAGGTGATTCCGCAATCAAACAATTTAAATACCCCTCACTGCAATTAGCGGTGGAGAATTACACACCACTCACAATAAATAGTGGGTTTGGGTCAACCCTGCATTTGTAGGCTACACATTCCAAAAGAAAATGAATGGCACACAAAGACTTCAGCCTGGTACTAGCCATGGTGATGAAGATGCTTGGAAGCGAAAACTGAAATTTACCAATATGGAAGTGGAGATTTTGCTACAAGCAGTACTTGTATCACATTAAGGTGTGTTACAAGTTTGAAATACATCAACAGGACAAAGGAATAAAATATGTAATGTATGGTGGCTTCTTAAAAAATAAATGTACCACTTCAGAGGTTCTAGTCTAGGTTGCTTATACATTACAACACAACATCCAGTTACTGTGCAGACAGACATACCAATTTGGCAGGGATCAGACAAGGCATGACTGCGCAGGTTTGTTTTGGCCAGGTCATCATGCAGCATGTGGCATAGATGAGTCGAGACGATACTGGGACACGATTTGCTCATTGCTGAGCTCCTCATATGTGTGCCGAGGCCGGTGAACCCTTTCAGCATATCTTCGCCTATGTCTAGGTTGCTGATGTTGGGTGTGCCTTGCATCATTCACATCCACATGTCGACGGACACGCTGCATGCTACCCACATAGCCAGTGCTGGAATGTAGTGTGCACGGAGTTAACACAGTCCTTTTACAATCCTTATTTTGCACTTCACAAACCTGGTTTCGTGCTTGGCGCATACGTTCGAATATACCAGGATCACGCATATTGTTGGCCACTCCCCACATATTGCGCGATGCATACATTTTATTTCTGCAAAGCAGAGAATGGATTGTGACTAGCAAAAGGATTTTTCAAATATGGCAACTATAATGGCACAATGGCACAACAATATGGCACAATTTCGGCACGACGGCTATTTGTGACGTGAATACCCCTCTGCGCAGTGCGCAAACCTTTAAAAGATCGGGCCCAATACTTTTCCAACTTCAGAAACAAAACGTTTTATTTACTTACATCCATGGCAGTGAAACGGGTGGAAAATCCTTCCATTGTACAGCAATATGTTCAACAATAATAACTCCATACAGCTTCATACGAACAATCTTCAGTTTGACTACGACTTACATCTTCTTAAATTATTATGCAGTTACAACTCTCCTATTTCTTATGTTTGTCTGTATTTCTGACTGATTTTAAAGCATATCTGTATGATCTATAATATAGCTACATTATTCAGCTGTACCCACAACCAGCTGTTCTGTATTTGCTCTAGCTACAAACTAACTGCGTCATCTGTCCCTCTGTCCTTTTTTTACTGTTTTCTTTCAAACTCAAGTTTAACAATACTGCCTGAGCCAGTATTGTTAAATGCCAGAATGCCATATTACAAAACTTAAATTCTGTAGGTATTAGTAAAATAATGGTGGAGGATGAGCCCTCATTGTATTACATGTATATGAGACTTTTTCTTTAGTGTGCTTCAGAATTTCGTTCCATCTTTTCTTAATCTCCTCTACCATTCTTATAATAATGCCTAGACCTTTTTACATGGATTCTATATTCTCTATTTGCAGACTCTCTTTTTTGTCATGTAAGCTGTGAAACATGTATTGAAAATTGGAGTTTGCAAAAAATACTGTATTATAAACCATAATTTACAAACTGACTTAATCAGAAGAGTTAAAAAAAAAAATAGCTCTTTGCAAAATGTTATTAAATGTTTCTTTTTCATTGAAAATGATGTCTCCTTCCTGCTGCAGACAAGTTTCCCACATCACCTTGCCTTTTATATAGCCTACTTTCTGACTGTAGCAAATTAACGCCTGTCTTAAAATAATCAAGCAAATATAAAGCCCACAATTACCAGCAGCTTTAACAAATTAGACAGAATATTTACTAGACCTCATATGCAAAATCTCCTCCTAATTTCAATGGACCCCAGAATGCCAGTGGGCATTCAATATTGTAAAATAATCCTTGAGTCAGGTCAAGCATTAGTTAGCCCAGATTTCAGACAGTTCATCCCCCAGACAGACGCCTCTGAAGTCGGTCTTGGGCGGTTCTGTCCCTGGAGACAGCAGGTATAGAACATCCAGTATTATACATCAGTCGCAAATTACTTCCCAGGGAGAATAATTATTCTGTTATAGAAAAGGAACGTATAGCAGTAAAATGGGCCGACCCTTTCTGTTCATCATCAATCACGACCCTTTTAAGTGGTTGACCACTATAAAGGATTCGAATGCCAGGATAACACTGTGGTATCTGGCACGCCAACCCTTCATTTTTCATGTTCAAACACAGATCCGGTGAGGGGGGGAATTGGAGGGGTTAAAATCTACCAAGTGTTCCTTCGGCTCCACTCTGTGGGGTGGGATATGTGGTGGGCAGAAGGGGCTCCAGCTTGGAATTGAACCTCCCAACATTAGGAGGCACTGAACCAGCAAGGAGTTTCCTTTACCAGGATCTGCAGGTCACATTTTAGGCCACAATTATGGTGAAGGAGAGTAGCATATGGGGTATGGGCTCTGTTACTCTAGTCAGCCTGAAAGCAAGAGGCGACAAGATAAGGACACGACCGAACTCGCGAAAGGATCACCTTGTGTGTAGGGCCAATCTCCCCAGCCACCGACAAATTTAGATGGTCAGCGTGCCCCCCAAGGGGGCCGCCCGCACACCCCCACCCCGTCTTCCGCGTCGTCGAAAACGATTGGATATGCGCATCTCCCTGACTGGACCACCTTGACGAAAACAAATGGAACTATAGGCAACAGCGCGACGCCCCCAATCACATCAGGGGAGTGATTTAAAACAATAACTGACGCACAGCCCGGATTCTTACAGATAAGGAGAGAAAGGATCAATGTTGTAAATCTCCCTCCCGATTAGAAAGGGCGCTGTGTCAAGACGGTGTTATGCTGCCTCCTAGATGGACCACCTTGACGGTAGATGGAAACCGGAAGGTGACCATATTAGGGGGAGCGCGTAGTTGCACGTACCCGGAACGATTCCATTGCAATCAGCTGTGGGACGGCCCTCTATTGGAGAAACCATGGCGACGGGTCAATTGCAGGGAGGAGGTTGTGGGTACAAAAGGGAAGCAGCTACGTCAGTATGCCGCTTTACGCTGAGAAAGGTAAACAAGCGGCCGGGGCCTGTGTTATGTTTTTTGTATTACGTTTGTGTCTGTTCTTTTCTCAGAGGAGGATTGAGCACAGCAGAGCTGTCGCCAAAAACCAGAAATCACCCGAGCACTGCCCTGCACAGACACCACGTCTTTTCACCACACTTTCCCGGAGTCAAGCATGCACACTTTTGTGCACGGAGGACGCTGGACCGATTGGATTGGGACTGGCATTATTATTGTTAGTATTATTATTATTATTTTTGGGTTTGCAAGCCTGCCCCCCCCCCCCCCCCCCCCCCCCCCCGATATCATTGCTGGTAAAGGAGTGGATTATTTCTTTATTTTTGTGTAAATAAAACACAGTCTTTTTTTGGAAACATACTGTGTGTACAGTCACTTTTATTGCACTGCACCCCTTGCACCTGACGACAAAGCCACAATTGAGAACAAGGGATTGGAGTTTGACTGACTACAGGGGCGGAACTCTGGATACAAAAGGGAGTGTCTTGCCTTAAGACTCTCAGTTGGTAACTGGAGGATGGTGAGAGACAAGGGGAGGGCTGAGGTGCATATTTTAACATCCTTCTGTTGCTGACTTACAGGCAAGAACTGACAGCCGATGAGAGGACAAGGATTGGAGAAGCACTGCTCATGAACTGAAAATTTTGGACTTTATTTTGTTAAGAGCACCCGCACCAACCTTCATTGTTTAAACACAGTTTTGTATATAGCTCACCATGTGTATATAATACGCTCCTTTTTTTGCACTTTAAAAACTTTTGGACTGTGTATGTGTCTTCACACCTGAGCACCTATATAAACAGTGGTTTTCAGAAGTATTCACTCCCCTGCAAAGTTTTCACCTTTTGTTGGCACCTGACCGTACTTCATGATGCTTTCAAATTGTTCTTGTGGTACATATAGAGTCTACACAAACTACTCCACATTGATATAGTTAATAAAAGCATATAGAATATAAATAAGTAAGATTTACAGAGAAAAACAGATTAATCTCAGTTGCATAAGTATTCAATTCCTCTGCTCCTTCAGCCCTAAATCAGCTTAGGTGCAAATGATTTGTTTGAAAGCTCACAAAATTAGTGAAATGGTTTCAGCCTGTGTGTACTCAGAGGGTATATAAAGACATTCAAGCTGCAACTCACATAGAGATCCAATAAATTAACCATGAAGACCAAGGAGCTTTCAAAACAAGTCAGGGATAAAGTGGTAGAGAGACACAGAGCAGGAGAAGGGTACAAGAAAATTTCAAATCCTCTGATTATCCCTCTCAGCACAGTGAAGTCCATCATTAAGATGTGGAAGATGCTTCATGCCACCCAGGCACTACCCAGATCACCCTCCCAAATTGAGCAGCCGGGCAAGCAGGAAACTGGTTTGGGTCTCTGAAACCATAAATGACCTTGAGAGATCTGCTGTGAGGGAAATTTATGTATTCTAATATAATTCTATATCTTTTTTGTATGTGCTGTGTTCTCCCTGCATCCTTTCTCTCATCTCCCCTCACCCAACTTAAAACGCAAGCTTCAAAAGAAACTAAGAAGTCATCTGCAGATCTGCTAACCAGGGCCAGGAAGAGACTAACAAGATTTTGTTGAATAGATAAGGATGCCATGCCACGTAGCTCAAGAAACTGTGTCCGTTTTTCTAAATGGTCAGACTCTGATAAATGTCTGTCTCTAGCCCAGGTGTTAAAATGTTTATTTAAATTTATGAGTAACTCTAAGCAAGTTAGAGAATGTCTTTGAATTAGTTTTGCAGTCAGCAAACCTTTAAAATGTTATATGAGTATAAATAGTTTTCCTAAAACTTTCCAAATACAAGATTGACACTAACATTGTGTTCATACATTTCTTAAACTAACAATACCAAACACTATACACATTGTGATGACTGTTGTCTGTCAAATTGTATTTTGATAACTGTCGGTATGATATTAAGGATTATGATATTAATACTACTTTATAACCAAATATAATTTGTGTCACTCAGGCTCTGAGTAGCCATATATAATAAGATATGGAGTTATTCATCTTTTTGTGGGCAACATGAATATGAAGGTTTTATAGAGACAAGAAGGAGCACAGTGGAGTTATTAATAAAAGAGTCTTTTCTTAAGTTACCTTTTAAAAAAGATATTTGATGGACAGCCTTATCCAAGGAGTGAATAACAATTCTTTGAACAACAAGGACACACCTTTTTCTAAGGACAACTGCCAATGAGGTTATGGGTCAATCCCAAACGATTGGCTGGTGTCTCAGAACACCCATCTCATGCCAATTTTAAAAGACTGGAAATCGAATGATTTCTGGGTCTTGATTTTTCCAGCCATTCAAGATCTATTTTGGACCTATTCTTTGAGGAATCATCTATATATCTGGAAGCTACAGAAGATGCCTTGTTGGAGAAAACCTTCTTCAACTTAAGAACTTCCATCTGCCTTGGAACTAAACTTTGAATTGAACTGCAACCAAAAGACAATATCTTTGAAGAGAATTAACTGCAATTGACTTTCTACATGGGATTTTAAAAGAAATTCACACATTGTTCTTGGAAATCTAACTATTTGCAATGAAACTCCAGGACTCTTAAATCAAGTTTTGCACATTAATGGACTCTTTTTACAACTGGATTTGCAAAACTTTGAAACATTCCTGCTCTTAAAACCTTTCTTCAAGCTCCACATGGGTAAATATATGATTCTTAACCTATCAAGAGTTGACTCTAGCTATTAGATTTAGAATATCTATTATGTGCTGTCTTGGCTTATCCATGTGTGCTGTATAATAAAACTAGTTAAACACCATTATTTCTTAAATTTTCTGTGTTTTTTTGTTTTAAACAAGGTGTACTTTTACAGAGAGTAAACATTCATGATTTAGTCAATTAAAATTAAATTGCCAGAACTGCGAATCACTATTGGAGTAATATATTGCTGTAGTTTATAGCATAATTGGTAAACTATAGTGACTAAGTTCTTTAATAGTAATTTGTCAGGAAACCACGTTGTGATATGACCTTAGATGTAAAAACATAAATATACATGACACTGCATAGTTCTATGTCTGAGATGGGAGTCACTGTTCACAGATCAACAATAAGCCAGTCCCTAAACAATGTTGGCCTGTATGCATGGGTGACAAGAAAGAAGCCATTATTCAAAAAGCCTCAGCTTAAAACATGTATGGAGTTTGTGAATAAGCATGTAAATGATACTGCGGACATGTGGAAAAAGGTTTGTGGTCAGACGAGACAAAAATTGAACTTTTCAGTGTAAATTCCAAGCGTTACGTCTGGTGAAAGCCCAACACTGAACATCACCCAGTCAACACCATCCCAACTGTCAAGCATGGTGGTGGCAGCATCATATTATGGGGATGTTTCTCTTTAGCAGGACTGTAAATCTTGTCAGGATAGAGGAGAGAATGGATGGTGCAAAGTACAGGTGAATCCTTGAGGAAAACCTGTTAACCTGTTTGAGTCAGCCAAGACTCTGAAACTGGGGAGGAAATTCACATTTCAACAGGACAATGACCCGCAGCATATAGCCAAAGCCACACTGAAGTGGTTGAACAAGAAGAAAATTAATTTTCTTGAGTTGCCCAGTCAAAGGGCAACTTCAAAGGGCTGAAATTCATGGTGAGACTTGAAGATTGCAGTCCATTGACGATCCCCAACAAACATCAGACCTGGAGCAATTTTCCCGTGAAGAATGGGCAAAAATGTCACCAACCTACTGTGCAAAGCTAGTAGAGACCTGTCCAAAAAAACTCATAACAGTAATTGCTGCAAAAGGTTCTTCTACCAAGTACTGACTTAAGGGGCTGAATACTTATGCAACCCAGAAATTTCATTTTGTTCATTTTCTTTGCAAGTTTTGCTGACATTTAATCTCCTCCTCATATAACAGTGTTCAGTTTAACCACTACAGCTTTGAATAAAAATAGTTTGTTTGAAAAACTGTGCTCACATTATTTGTCATTCAATAAAATGTGACATTATCGACATATGTGACATTAGCAAGCGCTAGAAAACTCAATTTTGAGTCCTGGGTCTATTTTAAAGGGGCAACGAATGAGGTGAGTTGCGAAGTATCGTTTACAATATATATATATATATATATATATATATATATATATATATATATATATATATATATATATATATAGCATGACATTGGGTTGAAAAATTTGGAGTCGGTTCTAGGCCTTCTGTATTGAACTTTTTTCAAGTTTTTTTATATTCAATTCCCATATATTGATTGGGGGTTGACCTTTATATAGGGGATATAGGAAGTGAGAATGAGAGAGAAACATGAGTGAAGGCCACCACACACCAGACACAGTGTGATTTTTCATTGGGTGACAAGATACTTTCGCAGCGACATGACCACACACCAGAAGTGACACAGAGGCGATGTGACAGGTTTGAAAACTGCTAGATCTATACAACTGTTAAAAAGTGCTATTGACAAAACTATAATCAAGACTGGTACATATACGTTGTAACTGTAAACGTGAATTGCTCTTTATTGTATTTTCAGTCAGCACCACAGGCCGTCAAACTGGAAACACTAATAGTCCCTAAATACATAATTGACAGAGAAATCCTGAACATAACAGCTTTCATTATGTGCATGCACATGTACAATCAACTGGCTTGAGTACAGAGCTTAACTCTTTGCAGTCCTATGTCGGACCAGGTCCGACATTACAATTTTTCCTTTCAGGTCCGATGTCATCAAAAAGGTGTCATACACAGGTCCCTAGTCAGTTTTTCTCTATAAAAAGCCAATAAAAGCTTTCAACGGTTGAGAGTGTTGGATCTGAGCAATACGCATAGTCCCTTCACCACAGACATAACACAGACATAAACAAACAAAATAGCTGCTTCCGCATCCAGCTTTCAAATAGCAATAAATACTGGAGTCAAACTATACCTATACCCCCCCCCCCTCAGATTTCTGATGGCAGTGATTTAACCACTGTGTTACAATAAAAAAAAAGTGCTGAAAGATGGTTATTTTTTGGTGGCCTCAATACGCTTCAATCAGTACCGCATTGTTAGAGAGTGCTCCTGCCTTATTCTCATCTCAATTTACTGACTAGAGCTGGTTTTGACCCTTCTTTAGGATTGGCAAGCAGTCATTACTCTCCATACCACTACCTTGTGTAGTTTTACACACCGTGTTTAAGCTGTTGTGGTGCTGTACGGTGACCCCGCAGGCTCACAGCGTTGTCCTCTATGCCAATTTACTCAGCCTCAGCGACCTAACAAAAATAAAAAATAAACAGCTCGGGCCTACATGCCCCTCTCAAGCCTGGGGCTTTCCTAGTGTGACTGCGCTCACCCTGACGCCAATTGCTACATCAGCCTGGTATCGACAGCACTTATCTTTGGTGCCGAGGGTGAGTGGCACACAGGCTTGCAACACCCTTTGAGCACCTACTCCGACCCTGATTGACTCAGCACCAGTGATAACATCTTCGGCGCCGACTACAGCTCGGCACCGACCACGCTCCCTATCGGCACCGACCTAGGCAACAATTGACTTGGCACCGACCGCACTTCCTCGGCGTCAAAGCCGAGACACTCGGCACGATCGCCAGCCAGCTCCGCCTGCTCCCCGTGCCATGTCAGCATGCTCTACTGGGTCCACCGCTAGTTTTCACCAGTGTGACCAGTGCGCGGTGAATCTGCCCAAACAGGACGAGTACACGTCCCTGAGCCAGATGCTTGTGGCCAGACCATGCGGCCAAAGCACTGGCGGGTGAGTTGGACTGCTCTCCATGCAGGAAGTTCTCCAAAAGAACTAAACACAGGACAGCAGCCCTCTCTCCAGTGGAGTCTCTCTCCCCGAGCCAAGAGAGAATGAAATCCGTGGTCCAGGACCCCTCACAAAGGTCCTTTAGGACACCCCCCCCCCTCCACCACGGTGATCAGGGAGCTCCCCCACACACCTGGGTCACCCTCTTCTTCTCCACCACCAGTGCAGAGGCGTAGGCGCCTCTCAGGGGAAGCGAGATGGTCACCACTGAGGTGGTGGAGGGGGCGTTCACCAGGGGACAGGCGGTCACTGCGCAGCTACTGCTCACCTACCCCACGCAGGCGCAGACGATCCCCGTTGGAGTCTCCTCAGAGGAACCCAAGCTCGGCTGAGCGGTGTTTTCAGGAGCTGGCGGAGACTGTGAAGGCTCAGCAGAAATGCTAGAGACCCTACTCAAAGCACAGGGTAGACTGCCATCAGCCTCCAGAACAGCAGAGTCCCTGCTGCACACCGCAGGAGCCTAAAAAACGGGTCTAGGCACATTCCCCACTAAAGGGGACATGGCCACGGTATTGGTGCAAGGTTCTATCTTCACCAGAGGGGATAAAGACCGGACCTGCCCAAAAAAACCTTGCAGGTCAACAGACGCGATGCTAAAAAAGGCATACGCGTCAGCAGCGCTATCAGTGTGAGCAGCGAACGCCATGGCAATACTGGTGCTCTATCAGACCCAGTTAGCAGAGAGGCTGCAGAAAAGGGTGACAGAAGCGGACACAGGGGAGCTTCAGGCGGTAGCAAAGGCAATGACTGACCTAATGGGGGAGTTGGGTCAGGCATCAGGGAGGTGTCTAGTGGCGCATGCAAGCCAAGGTCATGGAGACCGAGAAGGTGGCATTACTGGATGCCCCTATTACACCAGGGCAGACGTTTATTTGATGTGAGCCTTGAGGGGTCCCACAAGGCCACGGAGGTAGTTTCCAAATTCTCATGCCTTACGGCTTACCGCCAGCACCTAAGGTGGCCTTTACAGCCTGCAGGGGCAACTGTGGCTGAACGCCGCCCTCCACCCCAGAACAGACAAGCAGGCAGAGGAAGAGCTGACGGCAAGGATCCACTGCTGGCCAGGGGTAACTGGTTCTCTGGCTGGAGACCGAGGCCGGGACCTAAGAAAGACCCGCCCCCTCCCAAGCCCAAGGGAGGCTGCCACAGCCCCCCTCACAACCTGACTGACCCAAGGAAACGAACCATGGCAAGGCTGCACCCAGGACTCCTGGGTGCTATTGACAATGAGACATGGATACACTTTACAATTCCACTTAGGTCCACCACCCTTCAAGGGTGTGCTCCTCACCACCGTCAAACCAGCCAGCGTGATACTCCTTCAACAGGAGATTGCCAATCTTCAACAGAAGAACACTGTGTGCTTGGTAAAGCCAAGCGATGCCCTCAGAGGCTTCTACTCCAGGTACTTCCTGGTGCCCAAGAGAGATGGTGGTTTCAGACCAATTTTGGACCTCAGGGTCCTCAATTTGTTCCTCAAACAAAGGAAGTTCAACATGTTGACGGCACGGGCGACACATCGATCGACCTGCAGGACGGCTACTTTCATGTCCTGATCCGTTCCACGCACAGAAAATATCTGCGCTTCGCCTTTCAAGGCAACGCATATGAATTCTGCGTGCTGCCATTTGGCCTCTCATTGGCACCCCGCACATTTTCAAAGTGCATGGATGCAGCACTGGCTCCATTCAGGCTGCGGGATATTTAGATACTGAATTATCTGGACAATTGGATAGTTTGCACGCGTTCTAAAGCATGCGCCGAGGCGCACACAAAACAGGTCATAGATCACGTGTCGAAGTTAAGGCTGTCCATACATCAACAGAAGAGCAACTTCGTACCTTCTCAGTCCACAGTGTTCCCGGGGATCAAACTGAACTCTGTGAGCATGCTTGCCTCACTGTTGGAAGACAGGATTCAGTCATTGGAAGTCACACTTTTCCAATTCAGACAGGATTTTCTCCTACAGGTCAGAACATGTCAAAGGTTGTGGGGGCTGATAGCAGCCGCCTTGAGAAGCCTTCCCTTAGGGCTGCTGAGAATGTGCCTGCTTCAAGCCTGGGTAAATACCCTGATGGTGCACCCGGTCTGTGAGCGGTGTCAGCTGGTATGAGTTTCCAGGCAATGCTGGAAGACACTGGAGTGGTGGCTCCATCCCGGCAATCTGCGCCTCGGATCTCCCCTCGGATCCCCTCACAGAATGGAAGTTATCACTACGGAAGCCTTCAGCCTGGGCTGGTGAGGGGAATAAGCGGTCAGTGAAAGGGACATTGGCAGCAAGCACATATAAATGCCCAAGAACTGCAAGCAATAGCCCTAGCATTATTTCATTTTCACCAGCAGTTAGCACAAACATGTGCTGGTCCGCAAGTACAATACTACAGTGGTAGCCTACATAAACCACCAAGATGGCCTTTGCTTGCCAGGTCTTCACCACACAGCGCACAGACTCCTGTCCTGGACACACAGAAACTTGCATTCCATCAGGGCAGTTCACCTCCCAGGTGTGGACAACAAGGCAGCAGACCTCCTGTCCAGTAGAGCTCCAGACAGCTAGAAATGGAGACTGCAACCTCAAGTGGTGAAACAGATTTGGAAGAGGTTTCGTACTGCACAAGTTGACCTCTTTGCCACAGCCAAGTCCACTCATTGCTCATGAAGAGAGACGGAGGCCCCTGGGAGTAGACACGCTAGCCCACCCCTGGCCACAGGGGCTCTTTTATGCGTTCCCTCTGCTACCATTACCACCCCTGACACTAGAGAGGATCAGGGTGGAGAGAGCACAGGTTCTGTTCGTTGCACCCAGGTGGCCAAGGAGCCCCTGGTTTGCTCTCCTCTCCGACATGTTGTTGGGTCAACCCTGGCAGCACCCGCTACGCTTTGACCTCCTCAGCAAAGCCGAGGGGCTATTATGGCACCCGAACCCAGCCCAGCTCCAACTCTGGGTCTGGCCGTTGAATGGAGCCATCTATTCAGACAAGGTTTGCCAGATGCAGTGGTAGAAACACTACAGTCCTCTAGGGTGTCGAGCACTAGAGCCCAGTACTCATATAAATGGAAAGTTTTCCAAGACTGGTGCATTGCCGAAGGTCACAATCCTGTGACCTGCCCTATTGAGACAATACTAACCTTTTTACAACACTTTTTTGATGCGGGAAAATCAGCATCCTCGTTCAAGGTATACTTGGCAGCAATATCGGTGTGTCATGACAAAATTGACTCTGTGTCCCCTGGGGCACATTTCCTGGCAGTGTAATTTCTTAAAGAGGCTCGGAGGCTTCGTCCTCCCATGAAAAGTATGGTCCCCAAGTGTTATCTAGAATTGGTACTGTGGGTCCTTATGGGTCCCCCATTTGAGCCAATGGCATGAGCAGAACTGTGACTTGTTTCCCTGAAGGTGGCGTTTTTAATAGCCATTACGTCTGACAGAAGAGTAAGTGAGCTTCATGTGCTGTCCATCGATGACACATGTATGGCTTTCACTGGAAATGACTCACAGGTAACATTGAGAACAAATCCATCCTTTTTGCAAAAGATGGTCTCATCATTCCAACCAATGGTTTTGGAAACTTTCAGACCTCCTCCGCAAAGAACCATAGACAACACATGCTTTTCCCAGTTCGGTCTCTGCGCTGTTACCTGGATACAGTCCAACAAGTTGTTTGTCTGCTATGGGTCCCGCTCTAGAGGTCAGACCCAATCGAAGCAATGTCTAGCGCACTGGGTGGCAGATGCTATACGCTTGGTGTATAAACAGACGGACTTCCCCTTGCCAGGGAACATTACGACCCATTCTACCAGGGGCCAAGCGACTTTGTGTGATTTCCTTCATGGTGCATCCTTGGATGAGTCCTGCAATGCTGCTACAGGGACAGGTAGTCAGACGTTTGCGCATTTTTACCGCCTTGATTTTGCTAACTGAGAGAGACCCTGTCTGGGCTCTAGGGTGTTGCAGGCGGCATGCCCTTAGGCATCATGTGGGCTCTGAGGCTATCGCCAGGTGGCTGTACTGTTGGTAATCTGGAGCCACGATAGATTTGGTACAGCTTCCCATTCGGTAAAGGTTGTCATTCCATTGAAAGGGAACGTTAGGTTATTACCATAATCCTGGTTTCCTGAAAGAGAATGACAACCATTACCCTTCGAGGTCGTGTCCCCAGCTGACCTCTGGTTTCGAAAGAAAAAGGCAATACTGTGTGGATGACCCTCTTCAGCAGGAGGGGGGAAGGCCTTCCTCCTCACAGCAGGGCCCTGATAGGGCAGCTTTTTTATATATGCTCAGTGATTGACAGTCAGAGAGGGCACTTCACATTCGGTAATGGCTGTCATTCTCTTTCAAAGAACTAGAGTTATGGTAATAACCTAACATTTCTTATCTTGTCCGAGACAAGCAGGTACTATTTGTTGGGTGCCAGACTATAGAGACAGAGAGAGTCTGATTGATCTCCCGTCCTCCTTGCCATCCAAATGGATACACAAAAATGATTACATTTCTTATATAAAAACCTTAAAATCGTACATATCCTCACTTTGAACCTTTCACAAACAAACAAAGTTTCATACCATTTTAGAGTAGTTCTATTATGCATCTCAGAATCATTTAAAAACTAGAAATTAAACTACAAAAATTACCACTATGCCTTAAACAGGTATTACATGAGTATGTCCATGCTCAATAATGTATTTGTAACTGTAAAGAAATGGCTCAAACCAGGAAATGCAGGACACAGTATGGTGAGTAATGAAGAGCTGATGTGCGGGTTATCATAAAACAAAGATTTAACAAAACAAAACACAGAACAAACAAAACAGCACGTTGGCCAAAACAGAGAGACAATAAACACACACTATGAATAAACAAGATTTGTGCTGGTTTTAAATCCAGCACAAGTAGCATTTGCTATGGTATTTCTATGTTCTATGTTCTGCCTCTGAACAACCCAACCCTGATTCATGCATCTATATACAGCTGTGCCAGGACTCAATTGCTAATCATTCAATCTGGCCCCAGCATAGTCTGCACGTGAACTAATCACCATCAAAATTAGACTGCAAAAAAACCAAGTGTAGTATTAATTCTATTGATAACATCTGATTTCAATTGGACCACAATGGGTCCTTCTGCTTGACGTTTCTCTTTTTCTAATGTATTTCTTTATTTTACCTGGGAATGCATACTCTTGATGCAGTTTGTAACAGAGATAAAAAAAATAGTGCTGCTTTAGACCACTGATCTGTTTCACCTGTAAAAGGGTAATTATTTTCAATCTCTCAATTGAGGCATAAAAGTGTGATTTATTTTTTCTCTTATCACAAACATTTATCTCTAAGCACATCACCCAGACTCAAAAAAGGAACTTAAAGTTGCTAAAAGTTACCAAAAAGCAACAAAAAAAAAAACACGGGACCCCCTTTGGTCATGGACATAATATAACATATTTGTCCACAACTACTAGGTACCCACGAATGTATTCAGAAAATATTTGCAGCCCAATGCAACTCTAACATATGTCTTGTTCATGCCAGGTGATATAAACATTTATCATTTACAGCAGCATATTTTGCTAAAAAATCTATTGTTCTAATGTTAAATCTAAATATATTGTTTCTCAACATTCCCCCACCTGACCCAAGAGTGGGCTAAGCAGAGGCGCTTGCACGCCTGTGCTAAGAGCAGCCGGCTTGAACACTGTGGCTGTCTTGGTGCAGGGCGGAAAGCCCATATTAGGGGACTAGATTACTGTGGTCAACTGTGCTCCATTAGACAGTGAACAGGTATGTCAAGTCGCACTTATCATGCAGTGGAGTCAATCGATATATCACTGATCATGCGGAGGAATCAACCGATATATAAAGGCTGTCATTCTATGAGTGTGGGCCGCTTTGAGGTTAGAGAAAATGTGTAACCTAACCCGCTGTGTGTTTTGTTTATGTGTCCATTTGTGTTGTGCTTTGTGTTGATAGGACCGCCAAGTGACTGGCACTAGTGAACTGCTGCACAACAACCAGTTCACCTAAGCCTTGAACACCCTGTACTTGAGCATGAGAACTTGTCACCACACGGGAGGAGTGCCCCCAGAACTGAGAAGGACTTGTTCTGTTGGGACTTTTTGTTTACCATTTCAGTTCCTTTGGCCTGTGAGCCCATTTTGAATAAAGTATACCCCGACTACCATTGCTGGTATCAGGGCTGTTTGTACTGAATCTGTGACTTTGTGACGTCATTTCCACCACCTTACTCATTTTCTTGATGAGCTTTTTTTTCTATTAGGTGACTTCAACATCCACTTTTCCAACTCTAACCACTGCTGGATTTCTTCACATTCTTCACTCCGTCGCCTTCTGTCTCTCCTCGTTGTTGTCCCTCACTCACACAGCTGGGCTTCAATTGGGCCTTGTCTTCACCAGGGACTGCTTTCTCCCCGCCCTCTCGGTCACTCCTCACAATTTCTCTGATCACTACTTTATCTCCTTCTCTCTGTCACTCCCATCCCTTTCTAAGCCTCCGACCCCCTCTGTCACCTTCCCTCAAAACCTCTGTTCACTCTCCCCCTTTGTCTTCTCCTCTGCTGCTCTCTTGTACCTCCCCTCTATTGACACCTTCACCCAAATCTATGTAGACTTGGCTACATCCACCCTTTGCTCCTGCCTCGACTCCCTTTGCCCTCTCACCCCATGACCTGCCCACTCCTCCTTGCCCCAGCTCTGGCTTTTCTGCATGCTACTTTTGGACCAAACTGCGCTCTATGGAAAATAAATGGAAGAAAACCAATCTTCCTGCTGCACTCTATCACTTGCTTTTCTCCTCATTCTCTTCTACATTCAACTCTACCAATTGCTCCTACTTCTACTCTATCATTCAGTCTTTCAGTAACAATCCTTCTAAACTTTTATCTACTTTCTCCTCCCTCCTTAGCCCACCCCCATCTTCCACCTTGCTCCATCTCAGCTGATGACTTTTCCTCCTTCTTCTCCTCCAAAATCACATACATCAGCAAACTCTTTACTACCTTGCCTCCTTCTCCACCCACCCTGTCCTCTGCTCACTCACTCTCCATCAGCCTCTGCAACCCCCACTATTCTATTTTCCTTCTTGCCCCTCTTGGACTCCAATCTTGACTTCCTGCTCCAAAAGCCATAAATCCACCATGTGTACTCTGGACCCCTTCCCCACATCTCTTCCAGGCTGCTGCCCCTGCTCTACTCCCTTTCATTGGATCACGCCCATCTTAAAAAAACCCTCCCTTGATTCTTCATCCCTCCTGAACTACCATCCTGGCTCCTGTTCCTCTCTAAAACCTGTGAGCGCATGATACACTGCCAGCTCACTGCTTTCCTGTCAACACCTTCTCTGCTTCAATCTGGTTTTTGCCCAGCACACTCTACTGAAACTGCTCTTCTCTCCACCACTAACTTTTTACTCTCTGCTCATGCCATCCCTAATTCTCCTTAACCTCTCTGCAGCCTTTGACTCAATCAACCACACTATTCTCCTGTCCTCCCACGCTGACCTGGGACTCTCCAGCACAGCACAGTTCTTGTCTGGTTCTCCTCCTACCTTGCTGATCGCATATACCAGGTGGCATGGCATGGCTCCCCCTCTGCCACTTGCTCTTCAACAGGTGTCCCCCAAGGCTTAGCTTTGGGACCCCTCCTGTTGTCTCTCTACAACCGCTCCCATGGTCCCCTCAACTCATTTCATGGCTTCTAGTATTATATTTATGCTGATGATGCCCAGATCTTCCTCTCCTTTCCCCCCTCTGACTCCAATATTTCCTCCTATATCTCTACCTGTCTCTCAGCCATCTCCTCCTGGATGCACTCGCATCATCTCAAACTTAACCTCTTAACTTAACCTTTTCTCCTCCCATCCTGATCTCTCTATCACTATTCCTCTTGAATCAACTGTCCTCTCTCCCTCCTCATCCACCAAGAAACTTGATGTCACCCTCGACCCCTCCCTCTCCTACTCTCATCACATCTCTACTCTGGCATGATCCTGACACTTCTTCCTCAGCAACATACGTAGAATTTGCCCCTTCCTAATCAGCTACTCCAGGCAGCTCCTAGTTCAGGCCCTGATACTGTCCCTCCTTGACTACTGCAACTCCCTCCTGGCTGGCCTCCCTCCCTCTGTTATCCATCCACTCCAGTCCTAACTAGTAATATAACAGACTACTTTTTTTTATCAAGTAATTAGTAAGAATATTACATTAGTTTTTTCAATAGTAATGTAACTTTTGTTCAGTAACATGCCCAACACGTTTCTTTTTTTCTTTTACTTTTTGTCTAGGTAATTAACCATCCAAACTTCATCCACTGTCTTCATTTCTACTCCTCACAGAGGACAACTACTCTGCTTCCCATTCCTGGTTTTCAAATCCAATGCAAGGTCCCTGAACAATTCAGCTTCAGCCCTCAACATTTGTTAATGCTTTGGATATGAGCAGCAACTGCATTAGCAACAATAACATTTTTTAACTGTATTAGCATTTGTTGGGGTGCTGGTCTTCTTCAGCTATGGACCTTTATGTAAGGGGTAAATGTTCTGATATCTAATTGCCACAGTGGAAACTTGAACACCAGCCTAGGGGAACAGGTGGGTTGGAGACTTGGATTCCCAGAGGTTTCACGCCATGTATTGTCGATGTTTTTGCTTTGCTTTGACCCTCGATATAATGAAGTGTCATTTCAAGGTGCATTAGATCATTGTTAAAATGTTTTGGTTTCATTTTGGAGATATAATCTGTGAGGTGGAGAGGGGTACTGCTGCTTTTTGGAAGAGTGCAGCCAATTTGGGAGCCACTATAACATATAACGAATGGAGGGATGGTCTTGTCCTTTGGGGGGGTTGCTTATCGGGAAACAAAACATGCATTTTACTTTAAGAAATTCTATATTAGATAAAACAAATTTAAAAAAGACTAAGTAAAAAAATAAATAAATAAATCATTAAATAAATAAAACCTAAAAACTGTGAATCCCAAATCAATTTGGATCACTAATGGAATGACTAACTGTCACAGGATGGCTTGAGCGGTGACGTCAGACCCGGAAGAACACAGGACACAGACAGGACTGGTGAGTGATGAAAATGTGTTGATTCTCAGGTTTCTTGTAAAATAAAAATGTGGCACACTGTGACGGAAAGATGAGTTCTGGTGATGAATCTTCCTCCCGACCTGTGAGGGCGCTAAAGAACGGGAGGAGAAGTATCTGGAAGGGCTGACCTGACAGTTCGTTTCCGGGTCAGGGAAGTGGGTCAGCCTGGAGGGAAGCGCGACTCTGTTGTAAGACCGTATTGATTTGAAAGGTAAACGAGAGGCAGCTGCAAGTAATAAGGCAGCTGCAACCGTTTATCTCGATATCATGCGGGATTACATATAGGGGCCAGGGTAACGCTGATCTTCTCCTTCGTTTGGGTTAAACGATTGGAGAGAGAGAAGGACTGAGAGAGGAGCTCTCAGAGTGGATTGTGTTCGTGTTTTGTATTGTTGTGTCTGTCCGTGTAACTGTCTGTTTTTGTATTCAGCACTAGACAGTTAACACACATCTCCGGAGCTGTCGAAAGGAGAGCACTATCCGGAGCACCACTGCACTGAGCACCTGCACGTTTTCGATCACCCAGGACTGGTGACCGTACTGTTGTTTTTGTTCAGGACTGTGCCCTTGTTTTCATTATCCCCGTGCTTTACACATTGTTGTGTATTGCCGGGGATTTATTATTTTTGACGGTCGCCAGACCTGGATAAGAGCAATAAAGCACTTATTCACTGAATCACTGTTGTCTGTTCATCACTCCTGCACCGCATCACCGCGACATCTGTTCCCCTTACCAACCACTTTGCCACACGTGGTGTCAGATCCGGGATGGACCGCAACGCACTGGCGGAGCTGCTGCAGGCACTGGAGATCAGACGGGATGCAGAGGAGAGACGGAGGGAGGAGCGCTATACGGCGCTCATTGAACGGGTAGGGCTGATCGTTGCTGCAGGAGCGACCCCTACCGGAACATCATTGATGTCGGCCCCGAAGGCACGGGCCATGAAAATGACGGCGGAGGATGATCCGGAGGCATTTTTGGTGGCGTTCGAGCGGCTGGCAACCGCGGCGGGATGGCCTCGGGAGTTCTGGGCAAGCCAGCTAGGACCTTGCCTGGTCGGGGAAGCGCAGGCAGCTTACCAAGCCCTGAGCGACCAGTACGCCACTGACTATGACCTAGTCAAGCAGGCTATCCTCCGTCGTCTCAACATCACCGCGGAGACCCACCGGACGCGGTTCCGCGAGTACCGGAGAGCCCCGGAGACACGCCCCAGGGTGGTGGCACAGCGGTTGTGCGACCACATGGTCCATTGGCTGACCCCAGAGAAGAAGACCGCTCAACAAATGGGGGAAGCCATTGTGGTGGAACAATTCTGCCATGTGGTCGGCGCCGAAACTCAGGCGTGGGTACGGCGCCACAACCCTGATACCCTGGAGGAGGCGGTCAAATTGGCCGAAGATTTTGAAGACTCTTTGACGTCAGCCTGGGTCGGGATCCTGTCAGCCCCTGCCCTGCTCAGGAACCAACCTCTCCCTCCCTCTCCTCCAACACCACCACCATCACCCTCGGTCCCGCCACCCAGACCTCCCAGACCGCCGACCCCGTTGGGCCCCCTTGCCTCCCCCCCATGGAGACCGAGGATGGCCCCCAGCTGGGGTAGAGGTGTTGCCCCTGCCCCGTTGCCCTACCAGCAGCGGGACAGATATTTAACCTATGCCCCCTCTGTCCCTCCACTCTGTTTTAGGTGTAACCAGCCAGGACATAGGGCCAGGTCATGCCCCGCTGCTATGGAGTGTGACGTGGCTGCATGCAACTGGACACCTGGAACGGGTAAGCAGGGGGAAAACGGTTGGGAGGGGCCCTGTCTGATTGATGTGGTTTTAGGGAATGTGAAAACCCACGCGTTAGTGGACACAGGGTGTGAGGAAACCTTGATCAGGACAGCTCTCATGGGCGGTATGTCGTGGTGGCCACAAGGTCAGGTGGCCATCTCCTGTATCCATGGAGACACGGCGGCATACCCCACCCTAAAAGTATATTTATCGGTAGGACCGATAAAACGTCACCTTGTAGTCGGGGTGGCGGAAAGGTTGCCACACCCAGTTATTTTGGGCCGAGACTGGCCAAAATTCAAAGAATTGGTGCAAATAATGACAGTCTCAGCCACACACGTAAACGTGGCAGAAAAAGGGAAAAAGGAACAGAGTGGTGATGTGTTTCCTTTTCATACTGAAATGTTTTCCCCTCTGTTCCGTCCTAGAAAAACAAATAAGGAGAGACGGACCGCGAAATGGGAGGGAGCGTCTTTGAGACAAGGCTGGGGTCTGGTGGGAGAGTGCTGTAATGGTAACAAATGCCAGTCGAAGGGAGTGGGAACGCAGTGTGACCGAGAGAGCGAGGTTACTGGGCCGACTAGGGCAGAGGTTATTCCAGCCCCTCTCAATATACCGGACCCGTGGTACTCAAGCGCGGACCTAGTGTGGGGCCAAAAGAACGACCCGTCACTGGTGCACGCTTGGGGGCAGGTCCGGTCCATTGAAGGTAAGGATGTTGATGGCGCTGGGGCGCTAGTATAGTCACATTTCAGTATAAAGGGGCAATTACTATATAGGATAAACCTAGCCGCGGGCACAGGACAGCCTGTAACACAATTATTGGTTCCCCCGTCTTATTGGACCGAGGTCATGAGGCTAGCGCATGAGACCCCCCAGAGACCCCAAGCACAAGAACGATTTCTATGGGGGAACAATTGGTTCCGGATCAGCAAAGAGAGCTGCGTAAGCTTATTGAGGAGTTCAGCGATGTTTTTTCTGACGTGCCCGGCAGGACAAACTTAGTTGAATATGACATTATCTCTCCACCAGGTGTCACAGTGCGAGAGAGACCGTACCGGATCCCGGAAAGTCGACGAAGTGGCGTTCGCAAAGAGGTATGGGATATGCTCGAGCTTGGGGTGATTGAGCCTTCCAGGAGCGAGTGGTGCAGTCCGATCATCATAGTGGCTAAGAAAGACGGCACCAACCGCTTCTGTGTGGATTTCAGAAAGGTGAACGCTATTGCTAAATTCGATGCATATCCCATGCCTCGGGTCGACAAACTTTTAGACAGACTGGGAAAGGCGAGGTTTATTTCCACACTGGACCTGACGAAGGGATACTGGCAAATTCCTTTAACCCGCAGCTCCAGAGAGAAAACCACATTTTCAACACCAGAAGGGCTGTTCCACTTTAAAACCATGCCATTTGGGCTACATGGTGCGCCCGCTGCCTTTCAGAGACTGATGGACCAGGTTTTACGCCCACATCATGAATATGCAGCAGTGTATATTGATGACGTGGTGATATACAGCTCCACCTGGCGAGAGCATTTGGCTAGGGTTGCAGCCATTCTTCAGTCTCTAAGGGCAGCCCAGCTGACAGCTAACTTGAGGAAATGTGCTTTTGCCAAAACAGAGGCTCAATATTTGGGATTTTTAATGGGGAATGGAAGGGTGAGACCTGTAGTCACCAAAATCCAGGCTTTGGTTGATGCAGCGATCCCCAAAACCAAGACTCAGGTGAGGTCACTACTGGGCTTAGCCGGTTATTACCGCCGCTTCATCCCCGAGTACGCCACAGTGGTTAACCCGTTAGTCGACCTCACCAAAAAGAGTGCTCCAAATTTAATTAAATGGTCAGCTGAGTGTCAGGGAGAGTTTGATACTATTAAGCGTACACTTTGCCAGGCCCCCACTCTTATCACACCGGATTTCACCAAGAGATTCATCCTCCACACCGACGCATCGGATGTAGGTTTGGGTGCAGTCTTGTCCCAAAAAGTAGCTGGAGTAGAACACCCGATATTATACCTCAGTAAAAAAATGTTACCTCGGGAACGCAACTACTCCGTAGTCGAAAAAGAGTGTTTGGCCAATAAATGGGCTACTCACTCTTTACGATACTACCTGCTGGGACACTCATTTGATCTGGTCACAGACCACGCCCCACTCAAGTGGTTAAGCACAATGAATGACAGAAATGCCCAGATAACTCGGTGGTATCTGGCATTGCAGACCTTCATGTACCACATGGTACACCATGCGGGAAAAGACCACCAAAATGCGGATTATTTTTCCCGGGAGGGGGGAGTAATGGGGAAGGTAGATTTAGCCGAGTGTTCCTTCGGCTCCACTCTGAGCGGTGGGATATGTGACGGAAAAATGAGTTCTGGTGATGAATCTTCCTCCCGACCTGTGAGGGCGCTAAAGAACGGGAGAAGAAGTATCTGGAAGGGCTGGCCTGACAGTTCGTTTCCGGGTCAGGGAAGTGGGTCAGCCTGGAGGGAAGCGCGACTCTGTTGTAAGACCGTATTGATTTGAAAGGTAAACGAGAGGCAGCTGCAAGTAATAAGGCAGCTGCAACCGTTTATCTCGATATCATGCGGGATTACATATAGGGGCCAGGGTAACGCTGATCTTCTCCTTCGTTTGGGTTAAACGATTGGAGAGAGAGAAGGACTGAGAGAGGAGCTCTCAGAGTGGATTGTGTTCGTGTTTTGTATTGTTGTATCTGTCCGTGTAACTGTCTGTTTTTGTATTCAGCACTAGACAGTTAATGCACATCTCCGGAGCTGTCGAAAGGAGAGCACTATCCGGAGCACCACTGCACTGAGCACCTGCACGTTTTCGATCACCCAGGACTGGTGACCGTACCGTTGTTTTTGTTCAGGACTGTGCCCTTGTTTTCATTATCCCCGTGCTTTACACATTGTTGTGTATTGCCGGGGATTTATTATTTTTGACGGTCGCCAGACCTGGATAAGAGCAATAAAGCACTTATTCACTGAATCACTGTTGTCTGTTCATCACTCCTGCACCGCATCACTGTGACATCTGTTCCCCTTACCAACCACTTTGCCACACACACAAACGAAAAACACTTTGACACAAAACAAAATGACATGGTGGCCAAAACAAATAGACAGACAAACAAACACTGGACGAAACAACAAACAAGTATTGTGCTGAACTCTTTCAATTGTTCTTTATTTTATATAAATCTCTCTCGTTCTTTTCACCCTGAACACCCAACAGTGAGTGCTCCTTCAGTAAGTGCTGAATTATACAGTAACAGTGAAACAGTAGTGCAGTGCAGTCCAGGGTTGATGCTGGCTGAATAACGACAGCTCCCAGATTTAGTCTGATAAGGGTGACTGTTAATAGGCAGATACAACATGACACAAACTCATGGTTACTTTCGGCTTTTACCGTCCTTTACAAGCCTTTCACAACCATAACAAAGGAGCAGTTCGCTTATCCACATTATCTGATATACTTTCAGTCACACCCCCTTTGGTAGCAAGTAAAATCATGTCTTTTCCCATCCATGACTGACACATTGCCTAAGGCACTAAGGCGCTGACTTCTAGTATTGTGGCTTCGCCCCCTTTTTGGATGGCCAGACTTCTGGCTGACTCTGGAATGAACTGTCAAACCATCCAGTCCAGGGCACACTGTTCCTGTTATACCATGCCCTCACAGGTCAGGAGGGAGATTGTTGACTAGTATTCATTTGCTCTCTGTCACATATCCCACCACTCAGAGTGTAGCTGAAGGAACACTCGGCTGAATCTACTTTCACCCTCACATCCCTGTCCCGGGAAAAGTAATCAGCATTTTGGTGATCTTTCCCTTCACAGTGTGTCATGAAATACATGAAGGGTTGGAGTGCCAGATACCACAGAGTTATCCAGGCATTGCCTTGGGCTATAAATAAGGCCTCCATTGCCTGCCAGGGCTTCAATAAATTTATGTGGCAAATTTCACACTCATTGTGGCAATCGGGCTGCCAAATTTCATAACTCACTTTTCTTATAGCCCAAATCACCTCATATGGCCCCTGCCATTTAGCACACAGTTTGGAGTCTGATGTGGGAAGAAGCAACAGAACCTTGTCTCCTGCTTGAATTTTAATTGTATTGTTTGCTGCTGTTGCTGGTGCTGAGCCGATTTTAGATCCTGGACCAAACAACCGACCAAATCCAGGCGATCATAGAGTAGGAGCACAAACAAAAAGAAAGTTCCATGTTCAGTCAATATTTCTTTGGGGATCCCTACTCTAGACATAATCTGCACTAGTCTTTTGGCAATTGCAGCTGCACTAGTAGACCGCAATGAAAGGACCACTGGGTATCGCGTTGCATAATCAACCACTACTAATATATGCATATACCAAGAGTTAGAAGGTAGCAAAGGGCCTAAAATGTCCATTGCAATGTGTTCAAAGGGAGTGGAAATTATTGGCAATGGGACCAAAGGGGCAGGGCGCACTCAACCTACTGGCAGTTTGGGCATAGGGATACATATTTCGACACTTCCTTATGAAGTCTTACCCTATAAAATCGAGCCAATATACATTCCATAGTTTTATCAGCTCCAAGGTGTCCTGCAAAAGAGATATCATGCGATAGCCTTATGAACTAGGACTATGAAGAATGGGGAACCATCAACTGTGTTACAGGAAGTCCTGTGCCCATGGCACTGTTCACCCTATACAACAATTGGCCCTTGATAATGAAGTCTGGAAATACTAGAGCCCCAGCACCTTCAACATCCTTACGTTCAATAGACTGGACCTGTTCCCAAGCGTGCACCAGTGTGGGCTCATTGTTTTGGTCCCACATGTCCTGTATATTAAGAGGGGCCGGAGTAATATCTGCCCTGGATAGCCCAGTGACCTCACCCTCTTGGTCACACTGCGTACAGACTCCCTTTGACTGGTGTTTGTTACCATCTGAGCTTTCTCCCACCAGACCCCAACCTCGTCTCATTGATGCACATTCCCATTTTTCGATCTGTCTCTCGTTCTTTCTTTTTCTAGGATGAAAAAAGGAAGAAAACAAATCAGTTTGTAAGGGAAAAATCTCACCAATTGATTCCACTTGTTTTTCTGCCACGTTTATATTTGTTTAAACTTGTTTATACTCTGGACAGTCCCAGCCCAGAATTATTGGGTGTGGTAGCCTTTCCACCACTCCCACTATGAGGAGAAGCTGCAAATTGGTCCCGTAATATATATATATATATATATAGATAATATTATAATATATATATATATTATAATATATATAGATATATATATATATATATATATATATATATCATATATATATATATTACACATACATACATACATACATACATACATACATACAGATATACATATATATATATATAGTGCCTTGCAAAAGTATTCAGACCCCTGACCAATTCTGTCATATTACTGAATTACAAATGGTACATTGAAATTTCATTCTGTTTGATATTTTTTCTTAAAACATTAAACTCAAAATCAATTACTGTAAGGTTGCATTGGTTTTATTTTGGGAAATATTTTTAATAAAAATAAAAAACTGAAATATCTTGCTTGCATAAGTATTCAACCCCAATATTTGGTAGAGCCACCTTTCGCTGCAATAACAGCTTAAAGTCTTTTGGAGTAGGTATGTACCAGCTTTGCACACAGTGACGGAGTAATTTTGGTCCATTCTTCATGGCAGATTTGCTCCAGGTTGTTCAGGTTGGTTGGATGACGCTTGTGGACCGCAATTTTCAAATAGTGCCACAGATTCTCAATGGGATTGAGATTAGGACTTTGACTGGGCCACTGTAGGACATTCACCTTTTTGTTCTTGAGCCACTCCAATGTTGCTTTGGCCTTGTGCTTGGGATCATTGTCCTGCTGAAAGGTGATTTTCCTCCCAAGCTTCAGTTTTTTAGCAGACTGAAGCAGATTCTCTTGCAGTATTTTCCTGTATTTTTCTCCATCCATTCTTCCTTCAGTTTTAACAAGATGCCCAGTCCCTGGTGATGAGAAGCATCCCCACAGCATGATGCTGCCACCACCATACTTCACTGTAGGGATGGTGTGTCTTGAGGCATGGACAGTGTTAGGTTTGTGCCACACATAGCACTTTGAGTTTTGGCCAAAAAGCTCTATCTTGGTCTCATCTGACCACAAAACCTTTTCCCACATCGCAGCTGGGTCACTCTCACGCTTTCTGGCAAACTCCAGACATGCTTTCAGATGGTACTTTTTGAGTAACGGCTTCTTTCTTGCCACCCTCCCATACAGGCCAGTGTTATGCAGATCTCTTGATATGGTTGACTGGTGCACCATTACTCCACTCCCAGCCACTGAACTCTGTAGCTCCTTCAAAGTGATTGTTGGCCTCTCTGTGGCTTCTCTCACAAGTCTCCTTCTTGTTTGAGCGCTGAGTTTTGAGGGACGGCCTTTTCTTGGAAGTGCCTGGGTGGTGTGATGCAGCTTCCACTTCCTGATTATTGATCAAACTGTGCTCACTGGGATATCCAAACACTTGGATATTATTTTGTACCCTTTCCCTAATCTATGCATTTGTATTACTTTATCTTTAACTTCTGTAGAATGCTCTTTGGTCTTCATTTTCCTTCAGATTCACAGCCTTACCAATGATCCTTCAACAGTGGGGTTTTTATCCAGAAAATGTGACAGCAACTTTAATGGTTCACAGGTGGAGGCCAATGTTAAGGTAATTGTGTCCTCATTATGGCAATTTCTTTCATCTGTGCAAACTGGGAGCTTCCACAGCACAGGGGTTGAATACTTATTAAGCAAGATATTTCAGTTTTTTATTTGTCTTAAAAATATTTCCCAACATAAAACCAATGTCACCTTACAATAATTGATTCTGAGTTTCAGTGTTTAAAAATAAAATATCAAACAGAACAAAATTTCAATGTACCATTTGTAATTTGGTAATATGAGAAAATTTGTCAGAGGTCTGAATACTTTTGCAAGGCACTGTATATATATATATATATATATATATATATATATATATATATATATATATATATATATAATATAACGATAATTAGTGGGGTATGCTGTCGTATCTCCATGGATACAGAAGATCTCCACCTGACCTTGTGGCTGCAACAACACACCGCCCAAGTGAGCTGTCCGAATGAAGGTCTGCCCACACCTTGAGTCCACTAATGCATAGGTACTTAGGTACTATTAACAACCATATCAATGATACCAGGCTCCTCCTGACCATTTTCCCTTCTTTTACCCGCCTCCGATGCCAGATAACATGCCACCACGTTGCACTTTATTGCTGGGGAGTACAGCCGGGAGGTTTGTCCTGTGGGATGGCACCTGGAATAGATAGGAGGGGCAGAAGGCACTGGGGTTACATATTCCTCCCACTGCTGATAAGGCAGTGGGTCAGGGGCATTGAATCTACCCCAGCTGGGGGTCAGCCATCGTCTCCATGGCAGGGAGGTTGGGCTGCCCATTGGGGTCTATGATCTGGGAGGTCTGGATCCCAGCGCGATGAGATGGTGGAGGTAGAGCCAGTTCCCTGTTGCTTGGTGGGGAGATAGTGGTCAGTAGGCTGGTTGGAGAGGAGAGCAGGGAGTCCTCGAAGTCCTCCGCCAGTCGGATTGTGGCCTAATTCTAAGTCTAAGTTCTTTTACTTTTTTTTCTTTCGACAAAATGTATTCCTTTACTTTGAGTCTAAGGCTGTTCACAACCAACTAGGATTCATTCGCACTCTATCACACTAACCAAGCTTTAGTTTACGTTGTTTGCTTTGAAAACTGTGTTCTGCTCTATCCTCTCCTTTTAAGAACTTAATTTACTTTTGATTTGGGATACTAATACCACAATCCATTACAACAACTTCAAGAACGTGCTTTGTCCACCCACAAGTTAATATAAGGTAAGGGATTTAATTACAGATGTTACTTTAGAGTAGAAGTCCCTCACTCATATATAAGTTCCAGTGTGCAAGAGTAACGTCACGCTGCTTTCCTTGGAAGACCATACTTGAACGTCAACATTGCTTATATACCCTTTCTTTGAGTAACTTGTTTTTTAAGTATTGCTGTAACAGAATTATTTTGCTCATTCCATGTTTTTATGTTAAAATCTGAACTACAATTATCATTTGTATGATACACATTACTCTGATTAAGCAACATATATCCTTATTCATTTTTATAAGAAATATATTGCCAATTATTATATTTTTTTATTTTATATATGAAAATTTGTAATTCCTTCCTTCCACCCCTGGAGGGCAGCAAAATAAAGGTATTTGTTGCATTTGCTCCAACAAGGAACAGATGACTAAATACAGAATAACTGTGATGAGGCTTATTGCCCCACCCAGGCCATTAACGTATTATATAGATAGGTATTTCTGTATCATCCCCTCTGTACATAATATTTTAATGAAAGAACTGTCCATCTCAAGATTAGTGTTATTCATTTACTAGTTTAACTTTCATAATGTTGTAGATGCATTTGTTTTAAATTCTAAACAATTTATCCTTACCTGTGCATGTTATCTCACAGCAATAGTACAACAAGAATTTATAAAGCACGTTCCATGAAACACCTCAAAGCGGCTTTCCTATTTTACGGAGAGACCCACATTCTTGTTGGCTTAGCTGAGCAAATCCTTTCCGTATTTTCAATTTAGGTCCTGGAAATAAAATTCTAGCCATCAAGGTGCTACCTCAAAAAAACACTAACTTGTTTTTAAAAGACTGCAGGAATAACCTGTTCACCGCAATAGAAGTAACCTGACATTCAAATACTGTCACCTTGTCAGTGAAGGAGAACAACACTCTGGTTACTTTTTTTTTTTCTAAAATGACTAGAAACTGTAATACTTTTTATCTATTATTTAATTTTATTTTTACATTCGCTGCGGTCCGGATTGGAACCACAGACGCTCGGCACTGAAGGAGTCTCTCCATACTGGGGTTTGTAGTCATGTCTTTATGCACTCATACAATGTGCCTATTTGGTCTTATATAAGAGAGGCCCAGGTCGGTTTGACTGGATTTGCCTTTTCCATGTAAACAGAGATGGTTAAAAATGTGCTGAGGTAAGATGTGTCCCACAAGAGATCGGGTAATGTTACCCTCATTCTCTTTGAAAGGTAATGTTACCGTCATTGTCTTTGAAGTCTGTCATGATGAAAACATGCCTTCCCGTCCACTACATTCAGTATACAATCTTTTTACCATATAATCTCATTTCATACCCAGGTCAGTTGCATCATGTTTAATAATAAACAATAGACACTATATATTTGCTTTTTAAATGTGTATATTTAATTATCGTTTTGGTTGTATATAATATTGAATTCAGACCATAGATATTCAATATTTAAGAAAAAAAAGTGATTATCTTGGAGGGTGTCTTCAAAAATAATGTTTTTGGCACATCAAAGCTTTTAACTCTTAAGTTATTATGAGGATGTATATTTTAGCTATAAAAAAGTTTGATATTAAAAATATGTTCTAGACAGCTGCTAACTTTTTAACAGACACCTTGAAAAGTTTCATCAGTGTTAAACTGTATTGTATTTGTGATAGCAGCTTAAGACAGAAGTAAATCTTTAAGGAACATATTTAACTTTAGGTAAAGCTATATGATTAGGACCTATTAAGTGCATACAAATAGTCATGCATGCCGAGCTATAGTTTTTCTTACGGTATACTTACCATAGTTGTAGTTTTATTATGGTTACCATACGTGTTATTATTATTATTATTATTATTATTATTATTATTATTATTATTATTATTATTATTATTATTTTGAGATATATTTATAAATTTATATTGTACATTTTGTAAAACATAACCTAAGCTATTATTGGTTCGCTTTTAATCCAAACGAATGATTTAATAATAACTTACTATACTGTATCAGGGGGATCATATTATATATATATATATATATATATATATATATATATATATATATATATATATATATATATATATATATATCCCAAACGAAATATTAATATATATATCTGGGAATATTTATATCAGACCTTTAAAAATAATACAGGTAGGCTATACTCTTAACAAAACATATCTAATTCTAAACCTGTTTTATGCTAAAATACGTAACTTATGGCAAAACATATTTTAAAAAAATAATTGACAAACCGATTGTGGTTAAAGCTTATCTACACAATGCACCTCCCACAGATAAAACGTGACCTATTTACCTATTTATTTGGTAAATTGTACAATTACTGAATGAATCAGATTCTATCATATCTTTCTGTCTAATCAGATTAAAGAAGCGTGTTCTCTGTTAGTGTACTGGACCTGCAATATTTTAACTTTTGTGATAAATCCATGGGGCAGTCTGTCTGTATGTGTGTGTGTGTGTGTGTGTGTGTGTGTGTGTGTGTGTGTGTGTGTGTGTGTGTGTGTGTGTGTGTGTGTGTGTGTGTGTGTGTGTGTGTGTGTGTGTGTGTTTATTTATTTATTTAGGTCTGTCTTGACAATAAAAGGTTATAAAATGCATCATCTAATTGGTTCCAAATTAAATTAAATACGATTAATGCAACACGTGCTTCGTAGTTATTGTAATTAATAGTGCTTGCAAATTTAGCTTCATAATAGGCTACTGTAAACCTAAGTAGATCTATAATATTTTTCACGGATGTGGCAATTATTCTAATAATGAGTTTAACCCTTGCATTTTCCCAGTGCTAGGTTATCTGTCTTATTTACTAGTGGGTTATTAAATGTTATACTAACAGATTAAGAAAAATAACATTACAAAAAATTGTATAAAATATATCCACTGCATTTAAATCTAACTAACAAAAATATGTTTATGTTCAAAGAAAAAAAAAAAAAAAAAAAAAGATGTACTACCATAATGTTATAATCTGTCAGATTCTGTTTCATTGATGAATAGTATAGGACCATAATGTTATAATCTGTTAGATTCTGTTTCATTGATGAATAGTATAGGACCATAATGTTATAATCTGTTAGATTCTGTTTCATTGATGAATAGTATAGGACCATAATGTTATAATCTGTCAGATTCTGTTTCATTGATGAATAGTATAGGGTAGGCTATTGTAGCCTAATTGTACACTATAACAAGCAGTAACCTAAATATTTCGGCTCTATAAATAAATCGTTATTAAATGCGTTTCCGTTTGTTATCTATTTGTTTTAAAAGGTAGTGTCCCAGATCTTTCCCAAATCAACGATTACATCTTAATGTGATGATTCAACCACATGACTAAATTAAAAACGTGATGAATAAGTTATTGCAAAGAGGTTCTCTATACGCCGCCAACATCAAAGCAGATTGGGGATAACTAATGTCTTTACAGGCACCCTGCAATGTTAAATACAACGACCACCGACTGTTGTCCAAACATTTCAATTTAGACAGGTTTTCGTTTCTCTTATTTATGTATTTTAGCCTCTACGGTACATTTGAATTTTCTCGATAGAAGATCTCAAGAGAAATGTAAATACAATGCTTAAACGTTTTGTTTGCAAAATTTACAAAAACTTTGAAAGATTATTCAGTCGTTTCGTTTAACGTGCTGTATAAGGAATTTAACCTAATTTTAGTTGCTGTTTCTTTCCATGTATTATAAAGAACTCAAGCAATGATGATGACGATGAGGATTCTTCTTCTTCTTCTTCTTCTTCTTCTTCTTCTTCTTCTTCTTCTTCTTCTTCTTCTTCTTCTTCTTCTTCTTCTTCTTCTTCTTCTTCTTCTTCTTCTTATTATATAGCACTTAATATGTGTTCATGACAAAAGTATTGGCACCTTTACATTAAAAGCCTGTAAAATGTAATAGAATAATTTAAATACACATTAATTGACTAAAAACCATAACACAGCAACTAAGTCGATAGCCAGAAAAGGAGGGATTTATTTCCAAAATCTGTCGAAGAAGAAAGTTTTTGTAACACACTAGATGATGGTCAAGACAAAGGAGTTGGATTCATTTTTGAGAAAAGCACTAAACTACATCACAGGAATGTCTACAGAAGAGTATCAAAGAAATATGGAATATCAAAATCCACAATCAGAGCAATAACCAAGAAGCACCACAGAACAAATTCAACTGAAATGTTTGAAAGAAGAACTTGACATCCAAAAGAAAATTACAAGTACAGCATGTAGGAGGCTCGTCAGAGCACCAAAATCAAATAAAGACTAACAGTCAAGGATGTAAAGATTTAGAAAAATCAGCATAGTAATGCATAAAAACACCTGAACACAGAAGAGTTGTATACACGTCGACATCGGCGCTACAATCCACGTTTAAAGAAAATTCATAAAACAAACTAAATCTAAAATTTGCCTAGAACTATGAATAGGAATCTGAAGCATTCTTCAATAAATTTCTCCAGCCCAATTAGACTAAAATATAACTTTTCTCCAAAAATGGACCACAGTATGCAGGAGAAAAACAAAGATAAAGCGTTCAATGAAGATAACCTTGTAACAATATTTAAACATGGTGGTTCGATCATGATATGGGGATGTTTTAACGGTTCAGGCACTGGATACATTGGGGTGACTGAAGATTGAACGAATGCAACCACGTATCAAAATATTCTACAAAGTACAATGATACCACCTGCTTGTAGACTGATTGGCAGACTGTTCGTCTCCCAAAACGACAAAGACACAAAACAAACAGCGAAGTCAACTCTAGAATTCTTGAAGATAACAAAGATAAACGTTATTCCGGGGACTTCGCAATCACCAGATCTCATTCCAATTAAAAAAAAAAAAAAAAAAAAAAGCTTGAGTCTGATCTAAAAAAAAAAAAAAAAAAAAAACTAGCCAATACCATTGCAGTCCGTCTGAGACAGGCAGACTTTCGGCATTATGATCGTTTTCCTCCGTGTGTGCTATTAAATTTATAGTTCGCCCACGGTTATTAAAACAATACTTATATGTGTATACAACACATATGTGTTGTGGTGGTTCGTGGTGTGTTGGTGGTGTGTTGACACGCATATACTTGTATATATGTATATATATATATATATATATATATATATATATATATATATATATATATATATATATACACACACACTGTGTATATTCATAAGTACTGTTTTAATAACCGTGGGGGCACGAAATTATAAAATGTGTGCACACGGAGGAAAATTATGGTAATACCGAAAGTCTGCCTGACTTACCTGGTGTGTTAATGGCTACAGTTTTTTTTTTTTTTTTTTTTATATCAGACTCAAGCTTTTTTTTTTTTTTTTTTTAATTGGATATATATAATATATATATATATAATATATATATATATATATATATATATATATATTATATATATATATATATACACACACACACACACACACACACACAACACACACAACACACACACACACACACAATTAATTGTTAGATATTATATTTTTTGTACATAAATGATTGGGTAGTACATGCCGTTGTATTTTTTTACTTTTTCAATACATTGTATTTTTTTACAGATTAAAACCATCAACAGAATTATGTTTCGTATAGCTTTCTTGTGTCTAGTGACTGGTAGTGTTTATTTAATTTATAAACCACTTATCAAGAAATACAGACCACTCTGAAACTCGTTCTAATTCGAAACCTGAGTCGACAAATTCACTGTTTGCAGTTGGGCAATAGAGGGCGCTGCTCGCACACTGATTAACCTAGTTGTACAAGCAGGTGGACTGCAACTTCACTAAACCCCGTCTCGTACTGTCCTTTAGACATTCTCGCATTCTAATATTTAGCTGGATCTAAAGAAGCCCTGTCCTGGATTGTTTTAATAACAACGCCACTAAATTGTACATTTTCGTTGTGTTTAAAGTAAGCTATACTAAAACATGTAGTAGCCTATAAAATGCGAGTAAGGCACGCGCATATTTCATTCGTTATCTTATTGGTATTAATAATATTCAATTTTAGATTCGAATGAAATATTCAAACTATTTTAAGGCTACATTACACTTGATCCTTGTGGTTCTGCATTGTCAATTGGGTTCTGTATTTAATGCCAGTATATTTAATTGAAGATCGCCGAAAGAAAAAAAGCAGGTAACCTGTGCTGATTTTATTTGCCTAACTACAGCAACCTATTTGTTTACTGTTTAAACACTCATTGCTACCAACTTTCACAATGTCTCTGGATTTTGTAACACTCGGTTCCCGAATGTAAACGTCAGTTAAAGCAAAATAAACACGAGTTCAAGAAACAGCCAACGCTGGGAGAACATTTTAACCAGAAGCAGAAATGTTTCTTCCTGTGTGACCCAAGGGAAAGTATCAGTCATTCTTAACACATTCCCTAAAGACTCGAATAAAACTATACCCCGTTTGTAATAAAGAACAAGTGCGTTTTAACGGCTCTGTTTGCGTGGACACAAAACCTTGGGAGAGACCAACATAAAATAGCTGGATAGACTACTGGCAGGTTCTGCGCACTATTTATTTAAATATCGGTGTTTAATAACATTATATGTTAATAATAACAATACAAATGATGCTAATATAATAAATACTACAAACAGTCGTTAACATTTTAAATTTATAAACCATCAAATATTAACTTATATTTCAGTATGAAACGTACTTTAAATGTATTTATCACTTATTTAATGTAATTTTATCTCACTGAAATAATGAATAATAACATATTTGTTTGGATTCTTTGAATAGGCTGTGATCTGAATTGTTTTATTTCTCTGTTAATTGTAATTAAAAAGTGCATATCCACACTACAGTAATTCTTACATAATTAGCCTAGATTGCTAAAATACTAGGCGAAGTTGACAGATTCGATTGCTAATTTTCAATAAATAAATAAAATAAAAACAAGCTTTCTAAACATACAACTGCAGGCATCGGTGACTTAAAAATATTATTTCTCATTTAATAAAGTTAACGTTTGTCTTTTAAAATCAGTATAATAAAATAAAAGTATAATTAACACGCCAACACACACACACACACACACACACACACACACACACACACACACACACACACACACACACACACACACACACACACACACACATTCCCCTACTTTACTTCACATGAAAAAGGGAATGCATTGCAGGGCTTATGAATGTGCTGTTCTGTGAAGCCTGGACAAAATGTATGTTAGAAGTCGAGTTCTTAGTGTAAACAGCCGGAGGCAGAAGAAAGTACATCTCTGGTTTCTGAAGGTGGAAACCAGCAAAGGAAAAGACAGACCCCGTTAATTCATCCGCCATTTATCGAGGAACATCGAAACATTAAATTATATTTGAAAAATGAATGTTGTAATTAACTTGCTGTTATTATTATGATTGAATATGTATTTTACTGAAATAAAATTATTGCCTAAATTAAAAGGCACGTGTATTACAACACAACGGTTTGTAAGTATAACAACCTTACGAAACTTAAGTCCCTGAACAATATTAACTACTACACAACTCCTCAATAAAAAATATTGACAATATATCTTCTTCTTCTTCTTCTTCTTCTTCTTCTTCTTCTTCTTCTTCTTCTTCTTCTTCTTCTTCTTCTTCAATTACAAGTACACGATTTGGAAATATTTAAGTAACACTCGGTTCCCGAATGTAAAACTAGGCTTCTGTGAGATTAATAAGTAGCCTACCTAAACCAATGACATATTAACAACAATATTTAAAGACTGTTTTTAAAATTAAGATAGGCATAATAATAAGAATAACGTTAAACAAATTCACACAACTATTATTATTTCTTTATATGTCTCTATGTGTGCGTTGGTTTATAGATCTCATTAGAATTATTAGACATCATTTTACATTTGTGCAAGAATGTTGCTGGGTGGGTGCACAACAGGAATACAAATGGTTTTAGTATTTTATTATAAAAAATGATGTAAGCAAGTAGATGCCCCTGCCCAGAACTGTCAGATTGCACTATAACAGTTTTTAAAACAGGTAAAGCCCACTTACAAATTATTTCTGATTCGTTTAAATTTGTTGTGGAATATAATGTGGAAACTCTTTTTGTTTATTAGGTGAAGATCACACATTGGCACACACACACACACACACACACACACACACACACACACGCGCACACACACACACACACACACACACACACACACACACACACGCGCACACACACACACACACACACACACACACACACACACACACACACACACACACACACACACACACACACACACACACACACACACACACACACACACACACACACACACACACACACACACACACACACACACACACACACACACACACACGCACACACACACACACACACACACACACACACACACACACACACACACACACACACACACACACACACACACACACACACACACACACACACACACACGCACACACACACACACACACACACACAACGCACACACACACACACACACACACACACACACACACACACACACACACACACACACACACACACACACAAACACAGAAACACACACACACACACACACACACACACACACACACACACACACACACACACACACACCACACACACACACACACACACACACACACACACACACACACACACACACACACACACGCGCGCACACACATACACACACACACACACACACGCACATAAATGTGTTATTTAATGTTATTGAATGCTTACTCGAGAACAGAAAACAGAAATTCCGAATAAAGGGATTTTAAATGACAATAAACCCCTCTCGACTGCGGGGCTCTGTGAATATTATCACTGGCATACTGGAAGCCGTTTGGTTTCTAAAATGAAAAAAAGAAAATCCACTTCACGCATTCACACCTCGTCTTATTTGTACCAAATGAGCTTAATTAACAGCAATTGAATTTAAAAATCCGCCTACTGCTGTTTTCCCGAATGATTGAAACATTTGCACCACCGGTTTGGGTTAATCAACACTTTACGTTGCAATGTCAAAATGCGATAAACCACATACACATACAGATTTATTTAGGTATATCCATGTTTTAGTTTTGAGAAGGTAAAATACAGTAAGTATTTGTTAGGATTTGGGTATTTTTTTATATCATTTTGTAAGGATTGAGTTCTATGTATTTAACTACAACCTAATCAAATATCTATTTGTTAGTAATATATCTATAAGTTAAATATCTATAAGTTAGTATTATAAATAGGAATGTATATTCTATTAATATTTTAAATAAACACATTTTACAATAATGTTGAACTACTTATCCTATAATACTAAAAGGTAAATAGTATTAAAATGTAAATAAGTTAGGCTAAGGGATAATTTATATTATATTGCTATTATTGTATTGCGGTTGTATTAAATTTAATATTATGATGTTTATACATGTTTTAAACTTATTTTCTATTTAATTTCATTTTATTAAAATAAATAATGTTACCTTTCCATAAGTAGTAGCTGAAATGGTGATTGCCTTTTAAAGAGGTGCTTGTACTTGGGTACTGACGGTTTCTTATTTTCTGACATTAGTGTGAGCTCAGTGGATTGGGGTATTCCAACGCCTCCTCTCGATTTTTTTTTTTTATAAAACTGAGTGTGTGTGATCAAGAGTAACCAGTCACTACCAGACTCAGCCTTCAATTGGACGCCAGGGGCAAGGGGAGGAGCTACCCTTTCCAGCACAACCAGAAAAATGTAACTGCGTAAAAGAAGTCCTATCTAGTGGCAGATGCTCAAAGTTCAGAAGTTTTCCAATGTACTCTTAAGCAAGCAGAAGCGTCAGATTCCGAAATCAGACTGAGGTCAGAAACTACGCTCCATATATTTGTTCGCTATCAAAACCGGAGTCTGAGTTACATACAACCCAAAATACTGAAGGTGAAATACTGCTACGAACTTTGGGAAGTTTTTTGATCGGGAGCCGTGTGGAACAGAGGATAGAAGAAATGCAGGCGCGCTATTCTGTATCGAGTCCTAACTCTTTGGGCGTAGTGCCCTATATTAGCAGCGATCAGAGCTATTACAGAGCTGCGAGTGGTGGATACACTGGAATGCCGGCCCCAATGAGCATGTACTCCCATCCTGCTCACGACCAGTATCCAGCTAACATGGCCCGAGCCTATGGACCTTACACTCCGCAACCTCAGCCCAAGGACTTGGTTAAGCCTCCTTACAGCTACATAGCTCTCATCACCATGGCAATCCAGAACTCTCCAGACAAGAAGATCACCCTGAATGGGATCTATCAGTTCATTATGGAGAGATTTCCTTTCTACAGAGATAATAAGCAGGGTTGGCAGAATAGTATTAGGCATAACTTATCTCTTAATGAATGTTTTGTAAAAGTACCCCGCGACGACAAGAAGCCTGGCAAGGGCAGCTACTGGACTCTGGACCCTGACTCTTACAACATGTTTGAAAACGGCAGCTTCTTAAGACGAAGGAGGCGGTTCAAGAGAAAGGACGCGTTAAAGGACAAGGAGGACAGGCAGATAAAGGACCCACTATCCCGACAACAGGCTCAGGATCAAGAGCAGTCTGTGCAGGGCTCCCAGCCGGTGAGGATCCAGGACATTAAGACTGAGAATGGGACTTCAACACCTCCACAGGCGGCCTCCCCTACCCTCAACACTGTACCAAAGACAGAGAGCCCTGACAGTAGCAGCAGCATGTCTACCGGGAGCCCCCGTAGCATCCCGTCCAACAGATCGATTAACCTGGAGACCTCTGATCATCACCATAGCCATGCCCCTGCCCAGGGATTCAGCGTGGACAACATCATAACCCTCAGAGGGTCTCCCCAGGGCGCCACAGAACTCAATCCCTCCCTGATCGCCTCCAGGACAGGTATTACCCCTTGTTTATCGCTAAGCTACTCTCCAAGTCAAAGTTCTATTTATAGTTCGCCCTGCAGCCAAAACGCCAATTCCACTAATGCCAATACTGGTGGAACGACCTACCACTGCAACATGCAAGCGATGAGTTTATATGCTGGAGACCGATCGGGCCACCTTGCCCCCACCACCACTGTGGACGAAACATTGTCAGATTATTCTATTACCACCACCGCTTCATCCTTGAACCAGGGCAGTCTAAGCTCAGGACAAGATGGGCACCACCCTCACCAAGGGCGCCTGGCTTCATGGTACCTTAACCAGGCAGGAGATCTGAGCCACTTGGCTAGCGCCACATACCCCGGACAACAACAGAACTTCCATTCAGTGCGAGAGATGTTTGAATCTCAAAGAATTGGTTTAAATAATTCGCCAGTGAGTGGAAATAGCAGCTGTCAGATGTCCTTCCCTTCCAGTCAGTCACTCTACCGCACTTCAGGAGCTTTTGTGTATGACTGCAGCAAATTCTGACCAAAACACTTGCCCATGTCTTTGTTTTGTAAATATTCCTAAAATACGGGCCTAACAAAGAGAAACAATATATTCAGAGACAGAAAAAAAAAAAAAAAAAAACATTTCTTGGTTTATAAAGGACAGTGTTACTCCGAATAACACGTAAGTTTCTTCTTGCTTTTGCGAACTATGTTTTAATGTCTGTTAAAAAAAGAGAAAAAAAAAAAAAAAAAAAAAAACTAATGTCGGTCTTTCACGTACATGTTTTTAAAAATGTAAGTTGTATATAATAATTTATTTTTAAAAATCTGTAGTCGGATGGACCAAACACCAAAAAGTGTTTCTAAATTAAACTGCCTTACTGTTAAAAAAAAAAAAAAAAAAAAAAAAAAACCTGTTCCATTATAAAAGACGGAACCTGTATAACGCCTTATCTTTTCAATTTTCTTCATATTTTGCTGAGAGTACTCTGAAGGCATTGCATTGTTTGTTTATTAATAAATTGCAATTTTACTTGAAATATAAGGAAGTCTGATTTGTTACAACCTTCTATAGACTTTTAACGTGTTGAAACAAACCTTTTTTTTTTTTTTTTTTTTACAAATAATACCCGTAGCTCAATTAAGTTGCAGTAACGTGGCTTTGAAACAATTTGTTTTTTTTTTTTTTTTTTTTATTATTATTATTATTTTTATACCTTTTTACTAAATTGAATAGTATCCCAAATGATTAAAAAACTTTTTCAAAATAGTTCGTCATGACTTTCCTATAAAAAGAAAGGAAATAAGTATATTTGTTTTAGTGGAGAGGTTTAATCTATGACTGATACATAGTAAATAACAACAGAGCAATGCGCTTCAACTACACTTTGCATATCATGACAAACCAGTGTGCTCACAATTGTCATGCTTTTACTAGTTTAATTACTTTTGAAAATAACCTAAACACATTTTCAGAATACTTGTTTGCAAACTGTCCGGTTAATATCGCCTTCTGTTTAAAGTTTCCTTTTGGATAAACATTTCTGATAATCACCTAAAAATTCCCCAATACAATCCAAGCATTATATTAACTTGCAATTATTATATTAACATTTTGACCATTAGGTGTATTATTCTTTCAGCTATAGCCTAACTTTTTTTTTTTTTTAGGCCTTCTATGAAAATATCATTTTCATAGAATTATTAAAGGTTTATGTATTTATTTCAATTTTAATTAGTGAATGAATGAATGAATGAATGAATGAAATGAATGAATGAATGAATGAATAAATGAATTAATTAATTATATTTTTAATGTTGGTGTAGGCCTTAAATGTATCATTAAAATAAATAATGAATAACTATTTTTTTAAAAAAGAGGTATAACCAAACAACATATTTTGGCCTAACGGTTGCCAACGTATGCCTGTAGTTCATTACCCAGAAAGCAATGATGGAATAATATTAGCAAAAACCATATGTTGTTTGACTATAGGCTACTTTTTTGGAAAGCAAAATGTCCACAATACATTATTTGAGTCGTTTGTGTTTAAAGCGTATTCGTATTAACTATTTCGAAGTACTATTTAATTGTATTCATTTTGCTGTCTGCATTATTTTAATGTTGACGCATGTGAGTCCTCGGGTAATACAATTTCCAATATCTGACTGCCTAAATGTCGCTGCATCTGTTATGAATTCAAGTGCATGTTTATAATTACATAGGTCAATACGTGACGTCCATTATTTGCAAGGACACCTGGGGTAACTGAAGTCAACGTTTACAGCTTTCTGCTTGATACGGAGCGTAGCGACAGCATTGGCAAAATGTGTTGCAAACGTTCTATTTCGTAGAGCTAAGGGACCGTGTTAAATTGCTGTATAGGTGTTATCACACACACACACACACACACACACACACACACACACACACACACACACACACAATTGAACACATAATTGAACATATAAACATCGTTATAATAAAAACAACTCGAAACATTATATACATATTCTTAAGCTATAAGAAGGGTCATAAAAGTAATGGTCGTAGAAGTAATGAATCTAGAAGCTCATTTAACCGCAAAGACTGCACTAAAAGTAATTTTTGACCACATGGAATACACTGTAACCACAGTTTTATTGTGTGACAACTTCCACAAGGACACACGTTTCAGTTTCTTGCTCATCCTAAGTAATACGTGAATTTGTTGGCGTGTTGCCTTTAGATATTTAAAGCAACACAAGCGACTTAATCTTATTGTCCCGTGCATTTACGCTGTACTAATAGAACTATATAACACGTTTTTTATGATCTATTAAAACGATACACTTGAAGTTTACTGTCTAAGATAACGGCTGATCCATGAAGTTTGTTATTTCTCTTGAATGGCAATAGGTTATTTGTATGGTTTTGAGAAAAAAAAATAAAAAATAGAGAAAGGCGATAGGGTAGTCTTGAATTATCACCTTGTTAAAATAGTCTCCTCGATTTATTTATTTATTTATTTATTTATTTTTGTAATTGAAATAGTTTCATAGTTGTATTTTTTTTTTTTTTTTTTCAAAATTATGATGCTTTTAACCA